>NW_009605367.1:80657-104573 GCF_000690535.1 Cariama cristata | reverse complement strand
ATCCCTCCCGTGCCTCCCCCGGCACGGGGGGCTGCCCGGAGGGGAGCGGGCGTCGCGTCGCTGTGCGCGCAGAGCGGTTTCTCCGTCAGGTGTTCAACTTCTGGGGGCGTCCCAAGTGCCGCGGGTGGGGACGGACAAAACTCCCTTCCGCAATAATCCTTTCCCAGCTTGTTTAAGGCTCTCTTGCAAAACTGTTACGAAACAGGGCGTGTTACCTCGTCACGTTTCGTGGTAACGCTGCTGCCGATAAATTGAAAAAATGCCAGCCCGTAACACAAAACCGAGTGTAGGAAGTTTTGTTCGTCGACACTTATTTGGCCGTGGTTTGTTTATCGGTATTTCAAAAACACTGCTTTCTCTCTTGAAGCACAGAGAATTTCCCGTCAGAGGTCTAAAAATATTTTTGTTTGTGGGCTTTTATATTCATGTCTTCATTCACGTCTCGCAGCTTCCTTAAGTATTCCCTGGTAGTTGCAGAGCAGTGGTTCCTTTCGCCAGCAGAGTTGGCAGCTTCTAGCGGATAATTTGAACTGTTAGTGTTGCTTCTTGATGGGAAATGAGACAAAGTTTGTGCTACAGTCCGCTGCTCCGTTTTCTAATGTAGCTGCCCGGGAGTTGCTGCTGTCAACACTACTACGAGGTCAGAATGGCAGCGCTCTAAGCTTAAATTGTCACACCGCTCTCTCTCTTTCCTTAGTAAATAAATCAAGGATGCATTTCAAAAGAAGGCTGAGGCGATGAGAAATAGAGTAAGATTGAATTTAGAATACTGAAAACAGTCACTAGGCTGACGTATGAACACCCTGATGTACTTACTGCCTGTTTCTGCAAAGTTCGTTGGCAATAACCACAGGAAACCCGGGTCCCATGAAGGGCGTGTTGCTGTGTGTAAAAGCAGTCCGGGACCTCTAGTATTACTTTTGGGTTCTTCAAATAACTGGTCACAGTTACAAATGCCAGGACGTTTATGCTGCATTTGACCCAGTTCACTTATATGGGAGTTTCTTTCATTCCAGGTGTTGTTTCTATATACCTGCAATGTTTTCTTCAAACCTTAGTTTTATAGTGATTTAAGTGTCCATCAAATAGTTATGAAGAAATGCAGGTATATGACATGATCAGTCAATTCTGACCTTAGTTACCTTACTTGTAACTAATTTCAATATATAGTTTACAATGTTAATTTCTGTGTACGTATCTTCAAAAGCCATGTCTGTTTTGTTAGAACTGCTTTTTTTTTCCTTGTTTAAAAAAATGGTCTCCCATCCTGATGTGTCTCGATGTCAAGTAGGGAAGGATGGGAATTTCCATGGTGATTCCTTTCTTCTTTATTTGCTGGAATGACAGCTTTTGATTACAAAATGATGCTTCAAAATTGGGTGTAAAGTGAATGACATTGGGGCAGAGATTAATGATTAACACATGCTTGTGATTCATCTATAAACACATTCATTGGGAAAAGCCTCGAAAAGTAATGTTAAATGGAATTGTGAAATACAGCAAGAGCAAACTGCAAAGTTCAGAGAATGCTGAAAGTTCTTTAATAATTAGCAGTTGTGTATTTCTTAACACCTGGAAATAAATACTTTTAAAATAGTTTGGGTCATGACATTAGTTTTCCCTTGATACTTGAAGAGTTGTAGAACCAATTTGGTCACTGGTTTACATCAACAATTATCACCTGATAACTATAATTTCTTCCTAAATTTTTATGGTTTTTTTGCTTGTTTTCATTGTAGGAAATATGGGAACTTCTTCTGGTTTATAGAGGTGGTGTAACTTGGTGGTCAGTGAAGCAGTGCAAGCTGTTCGTGGCACAAAATAAATTTGTAACTCTAGATAATAGTCTTTTGTCTCTCCTTTCTTTCAGTGAGGATACAGCTTCTGTTCATTTAGCTTTTAATTCTGTATGGTTCGACTGTCAGCTCTTCCCAAGTTAATTTTCCCTGCATGCCCGTACTGTCAATGTGACCAAATTAGCCAGGTTCCAGTACTACGCAGATGGCATTGCACTACTTCTTATTCTGCAAGACAGCCTGTTTTAGCTTCAGGGGCACATCGGGTAGCCTTTAGGAGAAGTGCATCTCATAGGATGAGAAATTGTCTATGAAAATTATAAAATCCAGAAATGTTTTGGGTATCAGGTGATGCTCTTTCTGGGGTTTCTTTATGACTAAAAACTTTTCATGTGATTCTCATTGAATGCCAGCATTGGCTGTAGTTTTACAAATGCTAGAAAAGCAAGAAATTAATATAATTCTTTCTAGTTATTTCTACTTAGTGCCTATCAAACAAAAAGTACATGATTCTTTTCTGACTGTTGTAAGATGTAGATTTCCAAGCCTCTGAGTTTTTGGTTTCTTTTAACCAGCAATCTGTATTCTTTGGCTCAAGAGCCAGCTCTAATGTGGCAGAACAACTTAAATGTGTCATCCCAGAGGATCTTCTGGTGTTGGTAATAGTCCACTGTTGTCTGGATCAGTTGTTCTAGCAGCCATCTCCCTCTGCGCCCTGTAGCTCCCTTCATCACATGCCCTGAAAGGCATCCACGGTCTGATGAAAATTTCGCTGTCACCTGCTATGCAATCTTTATTTTTTTGTGGCCTGGCATAACTTTGCATGATTGTCATGTTGTAAAGGATCAGGACCTTGGCCTTCATTTGGTGTGGAAGAGAGAATATCGGCTGCTCTTTATCTTTTACTCTGCTACTGTTTTCCAGCCCAAAGGTTCCTCTTCCTCTAAAGGTATGTCTGCATACTGATCATAGGCCTGTGCCTACACCTGCATCTTCACTTACAGCTGTGTGTGTAAACTTGTGGTCTCATGTGAGCTTGAGGTAAGCTTCAGGCCATGTGTCTGTCATCCTGTATCTCCCTCTCTGCTGATGTTCTTCACTGATTGCAATCTAGTTAAATCTTGGAAAAACTTCATATTCTACTCCCATCTTCCCTACAATCAGTGCAGTTACTCTCTTGTTGACTGAAATAACGTGTTTAATGCTGAGAACACAAGTGGATGATCATCATAGTATATCTCGAAGTTTGTGCTGTGTGTGAACATACAAAGTTCAAGGTAGTTCAATGGGCTTTCAAGTTTTTCACTTTTTGTTGTGATTTCTGCTCCTGATGGTTACTGTGTGGACCAACCTAGTTTTTTTCCTGTAGTCTCCTGATTGAGCCACAGCCTTTATGAAATCTTATCTTACAGGAAAGGCCAAGAGTTTCATTATGCCTCATGTTAGTGTTTACTTACTGAATGAGGAGTTAGCAATCAGAATTATCTGCTTGAGAGTGATTTTTTTAGTATCTGTAGGAAAGTGAAGCTGTAGTTTGATCACTTTATGACTTCTGGTAGTATATCAAAGATGACGTGGTTATCTGAAAGATGGTGTAAGTGTTGTAAAATGTTGACATGGTAAAGGGTCACTTTGCTACTTCAGAAAGTTTGTTACAATAGTGTTGCTCTGCTAGGCTTTATGCTCAATCAGGCAGTCTGTCCTCATCGTTCTGCATTTATGCTGGATAGGCTTTACACTGATTGTTTTCCCACACCAGGCATAATGTGCATAAAGGCAACATAAACTCCTTATCATGGTTAATTCAACAGAAATACAATTGGTTGGCCGTGCCTGGTTTGGATCAGTTCTATACCGCTTCACAATTTGTACAGAAATGTAATATTAATGAATGGACTGAATGGACTTAAGCAACTCCTGTTCTCGGTAATGAAGATAATTTAATTTCAAGTTTCTTGCACAGAGGAACAGAACATACTACTTCAGAATTTTTGCCTTTACTTTTGTTTGGCAGTCTGAAAGCCTTAACCGGCCACTTTCTAGTGGTTGCGGTACCCAAAGATATGTTTAGTTATATCTTTGATTGCCCTAGGCATCGATTTCTGGCAAGATCGCTTTTCTCCAGCCAGTGTACTTACCTCCTGTTTATTTGGAAATATTAATAATTTGTTAGAAATCCCTATCCCAGAAAGATGCAATGATAAAAGATAATCATAACAAATTACATGAGCTTGTAACTGTACAGTACAAAATAGAGAATATAAAGTTCATCCTGATTGTAACTCTGGTTTTCATTTCTCTGCTTGCTTTGTGTATGTGTGTCGGGTTGGATTAAAAGTCTGTGGAGTGGCTATGTGTGACCAAGAACAGAAAGCTGATTTTATGTGGTTTTTATCTTTGAATTGAAACTGCCTAGACAACAAGCTGGCTTGAGCTGAGAAAAATGAGTGTATTGGGAGAAAAAAATATAAACAGTGTCTATCAAAACAGTTGTGGAGATGCATTCCTGATAGCCTACACAGTTTGGTTTTTGCTTATGTGTCTATATTGTTTGAACTTTAAGCACGCAGCCATGTGACTTCTAGAATTTAAGGCCAGTCTGTTGCCCTGTAAATTCAGTCTTGCTATTGCTAGGAACAGGCCTCAGGTTTCATACTAACTGTGCAAGTCTCAGGACTTGTCAGGTTTTGTCTAAACTTGTCTTTGCCTACATGTAGCTTTGTTTTGATTTGCTTAGCTGCAAACTCAAACCCAGCTTGACCAGGTGGTTACTGCTTAGTTTCACTTTGGCTTGTCCTTGTGTGATTGTGTGGTGTAACTATATTTCTTTCTACAGATAGTAGTAGCAAGTAGTTATTCTGTGTATAATGATGTATTTGTGACCTTCAAAGAGCAGTGTAGTGCAGAGGAGCGTCGCCGTGGTGTGATAGCAGAGACCTCGCGAGTGGGGACACGGGATGCAGGGTCGGGGAGCAGGAGCAGAGGTTCACAAGGGGGCGCTCGGGATGCCGCTGGGGACCCCAATGATGTAAAGAGGTCACCCGTGATTGGGAAAGAAGCGCAGGCTGTGAGCTGCGCAAAAGCAAAACAGCTGAAAGCGCAAGTCTCAAACAGATGCAATACACGCTATGTACAGTGGATGTGGATGTAAAATGGAGTTGCGGACCAATGAACCAAGAGCAAGGTGTAAGAGCATGTTGGAAAAATACCTCAGGTAGGTGTCTTCAGAGTGGGGAGGAAGAAGCCATCGATATAGTACTCCTTCTGAGACCACCTGCTCCACCCTTGCCACCACTGCAAACCTCATGCTTCTCCCCAGACAGGACATGGGACGCTGAGGGAGGGCTCACTGTAACACCCTCCCACAGCTGAAGCCCACAGTCTTAGACCTCCAAAGGGTGGTGTAAAGGAAAGCCTGACAGCAGGAAAAGGCCTAGGTACTAGGAAGAGTGTAACTACTTTAAATGTATTATTATGATGACTTTCTGTAGTAGTATTATTTTCCTCATTTTCTTTCTTTCTCTGCCCATCAAAGCGGTGCCTCACCCATCAAAACCCCTGCAATGGCTGAGAAAGGATGAGGAGTACTACATTGGTGGTATACGTTTGCTTTCTAAATAACTTCTTTGATGTATACCTTTTAAAACATTGTTTCAGAAAAACTGTGCAAAACCAATCTGTATGTTTTATGTGTTGTTATATGTTAATGAAACACTGTATTAGCTATGCATACCTGAAGAAATCAGATCTAAAATAGGACAGCATGTCCATGGATTTGGATGGGCTGGGTGAAAGTAGCCAGAAAGGACCGGTGAGTTAACGCTAGGTTGAATAGGTCTTTCAACCACCAGCAATCTGTAGTGCTGTCCCTCAGGATATGACATTAGTAGCTCAGAGCCAGAGACTGTTTACCTGCCCAGCCTTAGAAACGGGAATTTAGATGGTTCATTCTGTTGGTTTCAAATAATAATAATTGGGTTGGTATTGAAGCAGAGTTCTACTAGTTTGTGATTTTACTAAACAGACTTAATTTTTATTTAAACTGGAACAGTCCACGATTGTGTTCAGGTCTGCCTCATCTGCAAGAGTATCTTTTCATAATCTGGTACTTCCTGTCTGTTTCCACAGAATTCCTGCAAAACTGTTGCTATGTTTAAGAAAATAAACATGGCAATTCCGTGGGGATTTTTTTAACCCCCAGAAGTAGTCAGCAGTTTTAATAGAGGTTTCGTGCTAAAGCTGTTTGTGTACATCTAGACAGAGAAGGCTTTCTGTGGGCTGTCATAAAACTCGTGGAAGCACTGCTGGTCTAATCCTTCCTACTGCTTCTCCCTTTCTTTTTCCCTTAAAAGAATGGCTTCTGAGCCAATGAATGTTTAAAATGACAATGAAAGTTAGTGGGAGGCTGAAAATTATTTCTTTGTCTTCTTGTGAACAGGAAGAGTCAATTACTTCTCCAAAGGTTATGAAGAGGTATTGCAGATGTTTTCTTAAGCTTGCATATCAGAGATACGTTTGCTTTCTTCCCAGTCCTTCTAGTGCCCCAGAGAGTGGAGACAGTGTGAATAGAGAGGAAGAGGTCATCCTAATTGCCTCTTAGTCAGGAGAGCCACCATTTTCTCACCTGTGAGCTTTTCCTAAGAGAACCAGTTATTTTGACAAGAGGGTAAAATTCTGTGAAATTGTCTAATCTGCTTTTAGGTCCAGGGCATTTTGAATCTAGAGATCTGGAGGCTAATAGCTTGCTTTTTATTGTGTTCTGACAGAATACAGAAGGAGAGAGTAAATAGCTAGGGAAAGGTGACTACTTAAGCTAGCACTACAACTGAAAAGTTGTTTGTGAAATTACTCTGCAAGAAATTAAGTGGACTCTTCACTCAAGTAGGCTCTTTGGATCATACATCATCTTACCTAGGACTGACTGCTGCAAGTCCAGTAATATCAGTTAAGGCTGAGGGACAGTGACTACTAGGATGTAATACAGTTATGTTACAATTGGTAGTAGAACGGATACTATTCTGCACAGTAAAAAGTGAGGAGATGCTTCTTTTTTTTTCAGGATCTTTCTTGAAAAAGGCACATGGGTCCAGCAGTGAGTGAGGGAAACAAATGCATTTGTTTAATGAACTGTTTAATGAACTAGGGACAATTCCTCTTCTCATGGAGTGATACAGGTCTACAGCGAGAAAAATACTTATGCTTATATGAGAATATAATATACTGAAAATGTATATTTTCTAAAAATAATTTTGTGTGGGTAACTAACTTTTGTGTTTGCAAACTGCTGAGTGCTTTATTTTACAACGAAGGAATCTTTGCATGCACTCTAAATATAATCTAAAGAGAAACATAAAACCTTAACACTTGGAGAGATTTTGACAAATGCATCTGAAGTAAACTAGATTTTTATCATTAAGGATTTCAGAGCTGTTGAAAGCAATGTATAAATAAGTATTTTTCCAGCCATATGAATGCAGGTGTTTGTTGGGGTTTTTTTTTGAAACTAGAGAAATAGATTTTAAACTATTCAATTCTATAGTTACTGTGGTCTGTTCTTCAGTGCTAGAATTCTGTCGCTTCTGAAGGGGGAATTGGATTTACTTCTGCTTAACAGTTTGGTTTAACAGAGAGTTAAATTTAAAACAAAAAAATTACAGAACAGGAAGTTCGGATATTGATCATTAAAATAAAGTAAAATTTGAAGCAAAGTATATGTGAACAAGGTGAGTAGATGTTACTTTTTAATATAGGTCAGTCTTTGTCAATATACGTATAGTGCATGGAGTATGTGAGATCGTACAAAGCAACATAGACTGTAATGATTTCTGTTCAGCTACCACTGCTAACTAGATCAGTGAATCTTGGAAGTATCTGACATACATATGAGATGTTTTTACATCAAACATAGTAGAAAAGACCGGACATTAGGAAGCATTTATTTACTGTGAGTATGGTCAAACACTGCAACAGTCTTCCTAGACAGGTGGTTGATGCCACAAGCCTGTCAGTATTTAAGAGGCATTTGGACAATGCCCTTAATAACATGGTTTAGCTTTTGGTCAGGCAGTTGCACTAGGTGATCGCTGTAGGTCCCTTCCAACTGAAATATTCTGTTCTATTCTAAAACAATTTTTGAAGCAAAGCATTGAGCAGAAACTGTTATTTTGACAAATCTTTATGGAGTTCATGAAACTGTGTGAACAAAGTCATTCTGCAAGGCATAGCTAAATATGTTTTATCTTTTCTTATTTACTGATTACTTTTTTTTTTTTCCCTTGGGGAAATTGCTTTCATTATACAGAAAAATAAATCTTTATCCCAGCATTTCTAATCTGTCTTACGCTTTCCAGTTTAGACTAAGTAGGTGTTATTGCCATGGCTCCTGTTTGTGTTTTTTCCCTTAGTCATCTATGCTATTCCAACCATTTTGGAAGGTCCACTCCAGAATGGGCAGGTGCAGAATGAATTCCTTCAGGATCTGTGCTGGTAGAATAATGCTTTCTGCACAGGTGTTCCTAGACTTCTTTGCTGTAGGTATTTGATGTGTGTGTTTCTCCAGGTAAAAGCATGTCTCCTCTTTATCTCCCTTCCTCATAATTGATAGCAATTCCTTCTCTTTTCTTTTTGCATTCTTTGTCTGAAAGGCTTAACGGGCATAGAGAAAATATACTCGCCATGTTCAGTCAAAATAGAAGTCTTGTTTCTCTTGATACTTTGATTAGGAGGAAGAAACAGAAGTTTCAGATATTTCTGGTTTCTGAGTTTGTGATCTTTCCTACGACTGTTTCCTGAGACAAAACAGTGTACTACCAAAGAGAATGCTTTTCTCAGGAAAAAGGGAAAAAGATACACCCTGTATTGCTCAGCCTGTGCAGAAAGTGCCATTGACTATTAAGGGGATGAAGACTACATAAAATTCCAGAAATACATCCAGTCTTCTTTCTCCTTTTCCTTTTAGCATTTTTTTTGGTTGTAGATTGTCCTATGCTTATGTGCCATGCAGTTTTCATATATTTAAAGGAGCACTTAATTGTTTTCCTTCTAAAATGAAAATGCACAAATGAAATTGAGCGACCTCATGAGCTGTTAGGTGACTTACTGGACAAATCAGACCTCTTTTTTTTTTTTTTCCTGTTGACACGGGTCTTTAAGTTTCTTCCAAATCTGGCTCTATTGCTTGAGCAGCTTGTTAATTTCTTATGTTACTGTTTTGGTTGGTTATTAATGATTTGGAAGATCAGACATGTCTGCAAACTTTGCTGAAAACATTGTTTATTTATGGTAAAAATGTGTGAAGGGTCAAATTGAGGATATTACAAGCTGTATTAGTTCAAAACTGTGAATTAATGACACTGACCTGAATTACAATGTTAAACTTTGGTATCTCAGCCCTTAAAGTCCTTTCAGGGATACTGTCTATGTAGAAATATTCTTAATTCAAGAAGTCCCTGAGCAGCTAATGTTTGGTGACCAGGAATGTTCTTAGGAGGTATTACAGGTTCTTACCTTGGTCTTACGCTGTGCCCATGGTGGCTACTTTTTGCAACTGCTGGAATAAAGAGTATCAGGACAGACTAAGCTTTACAGTACCTGGTATGGCCAGTCTTTCTGTTCTTAGTGTATATGGGAAAATAGAGGAACAAAACTTAAAAGGAACAAAATAAGAGTAGGAGATATTTTAAAAAGTGAAAGTACCTGGGCTCAGTGTAAGAGTCGTTGAAATGGTTTAATCTTAATCTGCAGCCACAAACACTAACATACCAATTATAAGGTCATTGTATAGTATTTATGCAGAGGAATTAAAATTGCTTGGAATCCTAATGGTGAGCATGGGAGGCCTATCACAAAGCCTAATCTACTGTTTCTTTAGTATAACCCTAATTCTGGGTTTTTATAGCAATTCATTTGGGGATAATAAAACCAATTCTAGTTACCATGAATAAATGGCATATCTAGGTTTGTATAATTAAAGAGGAACAGGAGGCAATTTTCATTTTGGATTGGCAATTCTAATATTGCAGAACTTACTGTACTGTCTCTTAAAGCAGTTTGTAGTGGTCATTGTCAAATACAGAGTTGAAATCGCTGATTTTCCTGGGTTTATTAATAATTCAATTTATATTTGCACATTTTTGGTTAAAGATGGAATACAGTCTCTCTGAGTATAATTAAATATATATATAAAAATCCCACTTCTGAATGGATTAGAGAAGTTCTGAAAAAGTAGCATGTGCAGACTTCAGGTTCATTCACAAATACTAATTTTAATCCTAGTGCCTACTTTGGCTAAAGTAAATAAAACATGCGCCCAATGTTCTTTTAAAGATATCTTGTGTTCATATTGCTTGTTATGAAATGTGGACTTGGCAGTACCTAAATTTGGCATACAGTCTCTTTTCCTTGTTGAAGTCTGAGTGGACTGCTTAGAACCCCTGTATTGAACAACATATTAATACACTTTTCAGACTGTTCAGTAGCACAAAAGTAATATGCTTTAGATCTGAATGAGAGTAATAAATGGTGACCTTTGAAGAGACTGTACTAATTATTAAAAATAATAAGCTGTAAGGGATGTAAACTGGTTATTTAATCCTTCCTCTTGCTCCGGGGTAGGATCGAAGAACTTATTAGGACTTGTAGCTACCTAACATGTTCATAAAGACCTTTAGTGATGGAGATTTCACATCATGTCTGGCTACCTTTAACAACAAAAGATGGTAAAACAATGCAGTAAATTTCAACTTCTGTGCCAGTAGTGCAGAAGATTCAGTTTAGGCTTAAACCCATTCCTACTTGCTCTGTCTACATGGAGGTGGGCTTCAATTTGCAGCAATTTTCCTCGTAGATACATAATATGACTTCTGATTATTTCTGCTTCTGCTGGAGTCTGGTGGCTCCATGTCTGTCTTAGATTGCGAGACATTGGAGTGCCCAAAACATTATTGCTTGAATTGAGTGTTTACTAGTATTATGAAGACCAGACAATTACTTTAAAGTGGCATTTTTGTTTATATATTCCACTATGCCGTTTTCCGAAAGGCACAAGATTCCTGACTTGCATTCAATTTCTTGTCTTCTGTGGTATCTAGAATGATTTTTGACATAACTGCTCTATATCCAGCCATATGCAGCTATGCTGCATTTTTCCTCTTGATTAAGTTTAATACCTAACTTAAACTACCTGCCTAAGCCTATTAGCTCTTTCTTGTCCCTGTTCAATGGCATCCTGTTTTCAGACAATTTTTCTAGCTTGTCGAGATAATTAAATTTTTTGGAATTTTGTTTTAAATTTTTATTTTTGAATGATGAAATGTTGGTAAACATTCTAAGAATGGTTTTCTGGTCAGTATTGATTAACAATTCTCCTGACTGTTAATTTGAGTCTCCTCACTTGTGTATGGTTCTCAGATGGCTGAAGTGTGGTTACAATATTGGGACTACATTGCATAACAAAGAAACTAGTTCTTACTACTTATTCCTACTATTTTGTAGATATTCCTAATTTTGGTGTATGTCCTGTGTATGCTTTACTCCTCTTTACCTTACTCATCCGTGACAGATTCTTACAGATATTTCCTGATGGCTCTGAGATCTCATAGCCATTCTATTAAGTAAAGTCTAAAGTTTTTGGGTTCAACTGGCAAGATAATCTCTGGTAAATGTTTGTGATTTAAAGGTATTTCTGTTCCTGATGTCCGTTATATATATTTAATGTGCTTGTCATGTGTTGCTTTTCACTTCATGGTATTGCAGTATATGAGCTACAGTTTGCTCAAATCCAAAATGTATACTAAAATGAAATGTAAGATGACTCAAGTGTTTGTGCTGGCTGACTTTGAGTAAATCTTACATATTAAGAGGGCAGAAAACTAAGCTGACTCTCGATCAAAATTGTTAAAAACATATATGCATTGGTATCTGATTTGTATCTTTCACTATTTTTTGTAAATAAGATTTTTGTCTTTTTTTTTTTTTTAAAAACAGAAATCTTTTGGACAGAGATACGTTCTCTAAATCTGATCCGAGTAAGTATATAGCATTTTATTGTTTCTTCTCATAATATATTCCAAATGCGTAAACACTGGATTAAAAATTAGGTGGGTGGTTTTCTTCAGTGTCAGTTAGGTTTACATTGGTTTTGTGACAATTATTTAAAGTAATTAAGTTTACAGTTAAATAAGTTACACTTATAGTTTCTGTTATATGAACTGGGATTTTAAAGAATCTGTATTCAATATTGCTTTCCTTAGCTACACAGTCCCTTATTTAGCAGTCAACCTACATTTTCCTAGAATTAATAAATGCAGAGAAGTATTTCTTTCTTTTTTTTTTTTTTGTTAGTATCTGTTGTTCTAGAGGTCTTTCAAAGCTAGTAAGCAAACTTCTAAATAAACCAGGAGTACTTGCTGCTAGTGCATAGTGTCCACTAATCGTAGAGTCAAATGCTGAAAAATAAAATGAAGTTAATTCATCTCTGGGAAAAATTACATTTCCTGATCAAAAATAGTATGATGGTTTATGAATGAATGTTTTCAGATATGTAAGATAGTGACACCCACTTTCCCCATAAGTTTTATTAATGTATGACTGGATCCCCCAAAACTCTCATGCCTCTGAATTTATATATGAAGGGACTTTCGATTTAAAATCCCTGACTACCTTCGTCTATCACCCATGTTATAAAACTTTTATCAAGGAACTGAGACCACAAAAAATTTCCTTTTTTTTTTTTTTTTCTGATAGCATTTAATCGAAGTACTTCTGTAGTGTTAGTTGACTAGTCTTTAGGTTATGGTGTCTTGGGTCATGTTGTCTGCCCTACAACTCTCCATATTTTTTTTTTATCTGTAAATTCATTTTCTTTTTTTAAGCCTGGATTTTTCTTCTGTAGAATACCATGTATTGTGCTTACTGACATTGGAAAGAACTTGAGACACATATACTTCTGTCAAGTGACTGGACATGTAAGCATGTCCTGATGGGATATACTTGAATAGTGAGTCATGTGACAGTATGCAACATTTGAGTACTTTTGTGAGAATATGTTTGTCCATTCTTAACTAAAAGTTTCTTGAGAGAAATTCCACAATGGACTTTTGATGGGAAAAGCTTCTACTTCCTGGAGAAAAGCTGCATGAAGTTAGGAATACCTTTGACATTCCTAACCTATAAAACTTTTTTTTTTTTTAAAAAAGAAGACATAGGCAATACCATGCCTCTGGTGTAGGGAGGTCATGCAGACGCAAAAAGGAGTGGTTTGCACATTACTAACTGTTTTTTAGTTGGCTAATAGAAACTCAGTTGTCTGGATTAAGCAATTTTGGAGAGTGGTCAGTGACCTATTGCCCCTGATAGATTGAATTCAGAGATCTCTCTGTTGAATCAAGGTGCCTTTCAACAAAAGTGATGAGGTGTCTAGTTTCTAAGCTCAAATATTATTAGAGACAAGTGTTTCAAGTTTCTATCAGATAGGGGACGGTATTAGGCATAAATTGCAGGGTTTGAGTAGCAGGGGACTGCAGTGTGACCTGTGTGGGAGGAGGCTGTGAATCACCCTGTGGCTCTCACAGCTGGTTCCAATCGACTCTGAAAGCCATGTGGGTAACCATTGCCTGCCAGAAGTTCTGCCAGCCAGGGCAACACACAGTACCCCTGCCCAAACATGAAAAAAAGCAGCAGCAGCAGCTAAGAGCCAGAGAGACAGCTGCTGAAGATACTGCTGGAGCCACGCTTCTGAAGATATGCTGCTGGAATGCGTCCTTGAAAGGAGATGCTCCGCGCAAAAGGCAGTACATCTCTGAAGGCTCTGTGTCCTGTGGGCAACCCAAGTGATCGTGGCTGGTGGGTGACCCATGCTGGGCAAGGGACACAAGGAAACAGAGTAGCAGGAAAACCTAAAGAAACCTTAATATCTGTCTTTAAAATATTTCTGAGAAGTAAATTGGTGGTATTTTTTATGGATTCACAGTATATGAAAATATTTTTTTAAAGTGTCATAACCTTGCATATCAATTAAAAATGTACTGCTTTCTTGTTTCTCGTAAATAGCTTATTTAAAGCACTCAAATTGGTGGTGAGCTTTAGGGATCTGGTCTCAAGCTGAGAGTACCCAGTTACGCTGCCAATTGGGCCTATCACAGGTTAGCAGTATAAAAACATGGAATACAGTAATACTGTACTTGATAAAGAGAGAAGGGGGAAACTGTTGGCTCTGGAAGTGCTCATACTGTATTTGCACTCGAGAAATGACTTGGCAAAGCAGCTTTCATTGTGGGTACTCTCCAAATAGTGTACACTTAGTTTTAATATTCTGCAGGTTTTTTTATTAGCCAGTTCAGTTTGTTTGCTCCTAGTGTCCTTTAGTTATGCACAGAGATACAGTCTTACTGTAAAAGTAAAAGGGGTTAGGGTGTAGTATAAAAAGTGCTATTCTTTTCTGTAGTTGGAAGTACATCGGATAACTTTATCTGTTTGCTTGGAGAAAGACCGTTCTTAGGGTGGTCTGTATACAGTAACTTCATCCTGTTAGCTAAAAACAGTGTCAAAACCGGCACCATGCCACTTTCACAAGATCCACTTTTAGACCCACACAATTTACAACTATTAGATCTCATACAAGACAGAGCCATATAGAGTCACTCTGCATGTTGAGGTCTCATTGGATTTGACTAGGCCAATTCTAATATACTTTTCAAACTCCAGTGCAGTTATTTAGAGATCATACTAATAGTGAAAATCTGATTTTATCCTCTTAGCCTTTTTCTCAGAGAGGGACACACATGAGTATAGTTGACTCCTGTGTCAACATAAACAACCTTCTCATGAAATTAAAAAGAAACTTGTGATTACTCTGGTTCTCTTAGAAGGTTTGCTTGGCCTTTTTTTGATACTGTAATTGCTACTCAGTATTTATTCCAATTCTGACCACTTCCCTGCAATCTAGAATATTCATGCCAAGAGGAAGCTGGCATGTAGAGATACTAGATATAAATGGGATGGACTTGGATAGTCCTTGTTCATGAAGTATTTTAAACAATACTGAAGTCTCTTGCTGACAGTGCTTTTTCCTCAGTGGAGTCAAAGCAAGTCATATATATTGATTTACTGTTGCAATTGGACCATTCTGTTCTTCCAGTTTGGAGACCGTTTTTTCTAGGAATGTTTTGGAGAAAACTTTTTTTTTTTAATTTTCTTGGAGACAATGAGCTAAAACAGTGCTTCCCTGATGAGGTAGGGATCAGACCTGCAAAGGAGATACAGATCAATGAATTTGGCATATTTCTCTGTCCAGTGACAGTTACGTGGAATCATTTTCTTCCTGTGCACTGGCTAGCAAAACTAAGCCACTATGCAGCTGTGGTGGTAGCACCGTGGTCAGGATGGAATGTCTTCTTGTGGAGTCTTGTGACTCCTGACTATGATAGTAGGAAGAGTCTGATATGAAAGACTGGAGTGGTAAAAACTCTTCCCTTGGAGGATTTCCCTATGGAAGATAGTAACAATGAGAGGAATGTCATGACGACTGGGGCAAAGGGACCTTCAGGAAACTCTGCCTAGAAGGTATAGAAGCTGGTCAGTGAAGAGTAATGGGGAGCCCCTGTTAGAACTGGGTGCAAGATCGTGGAAAGATTTAGCTAGCATGGGGAAAAGGCCAACTTTATTGTGGCTAAGACTTCCTTGAAAGGGAATAGATGTGTTGTTATGTTTGGGAAAACTGAGGTGGGCAGTTTGGATGTACCAGTAGTTGCCAGGCTAAAGGATAAGCATATATGCATTGAATGAGAAAGGATCAGAGTAGGGTAAGGGAGGACCAAACTGTCTGGGAAAACAAGAAGGCGCAAAGTATAATATTTTGGGAACTGAATCTACAACTGAGTGATAACTGTTGACACTTCCACTGTCCTCTTCACTGCAAGATTTCATTAAATTTACCTTTAATTTGACACTGTGGTATCAGTGTCCAGAGTTAAAAATTACTAAATGTTAATATTTCTGACTATAGATATGGATTATCTTCCCTTGAAAGAGCTCATATGCCAAAGCCTTCCAAAAGGGTTTCTCTGCCAACTGCCTTGTTGAGGGTATGTTACTCTTCATCAATGCACTGCTCTGAACTTTGTCATTGCTCCCTCAGTTTTCCAGATTACAAGAGAAGAACTGGTTGTTCAGCTCCATCTTAGAATGTGGGTGCATGATATATTGGCTTTTGAAACTTAAGAATTTCCTGTTTATCTGACTTTATTCCTTCCCCTCTGGCATAACAATACTATTAACTGTTTTCTGCTAAAAAAAAAATAAAATTGGTTGCTTCATGAAGCCTTAGATCTCTGGTTTGAACAGGTCAAGTGCTTTAGATCAACTTTGATGTATTTATCTGCATTTCTCCAGTTGGATATGATTTTGAAGAAGTTTTTGAGGGATTATTGTAATTAGTGTGATATCAGGGTCTTTATAAAACCATCTCTCTGAGAGCCTTTAAGAATAGTGAAACTTACTACTGATGGAGACAAGCATTATGGATGGTTTCCTGAAAATTTCTGGGGTGAGTTTTAGAGGAAAGATAGAAGAAGTTTTTAAATTATTCTAAATTTGCAAAGTATTTGTCAGAAAGTCTGGAATGTATGCCTTTTCTATAACTTTCGTTAGGACTGACATTTTTTAAATGTCAGTTTGAGATGCACATGTATGTATCACTGTCAAACTTGCACCTTTTACTTATAATCATCTAATGTAATATTTATTTTATTATTAGTCTATATTTTCATTATATTTAAAGTACCTGCCACATCTGCAGCCTAGATGAATATCAGAAATTTGCTAGTTACACTACAAATTCTTAGCTCTTTTCTCCTCATTTAAGGTTTTATATAAATTATTCGTAAACTAGAGAGGTGGTCCCACTCCTGGGATATACCTTTAGAAGCACCGGGGAACCACTAGTAGTGGAGGGGAATAGAATTCTACTAATGCCTCAGCAATGAAAAGGTGAGAATGATAGCGTTGCTTGCTGTAAGTCCTCCAAAGATAGAACATAAATGATAATAAACTGACTGCAAAGAAACTGGATTTGGAAACTAGGTTTCTAACAGACAGGTAGGTGTGAGCAGCCCTCTGAAAACCAGGAATAGAGTAAGAGACTGAATTAGTTTTAAGGTGGAGCTTTATACCTGTTTTTTAACCCTTTTATATTGTGTAACTCCCATCTCATCAGCCATGGAAGGAGACTGAAATTACCCTAGGGTAATCTTTTTTAGTCTTTTTGTTCATAGATTTTTTTTTTTTTTTTAATTTGACTTCATAAACTAGGGAGATAAGGTAGTGCCAGAAATGTTTCTTTTCTGAAAATTTGATGGTAGTGGATATTTTATAGTTGTATTGTTGCTTTCTTCTCCTCAATATTAAATCTCTCATTTTTTAATACTCTTTTTGTTCCACAGCTGCAATGCACGTTTCTTTCTTGATTTACTGTATTAACACTAATACACAGGGCAGAATGTAGTACAAAAAGTAAAGCAGCAAATCGATAGTGAAAAATGGTTATGTTTAAGAAAAATCTGGACAATACAAATATCTGAATAGCAAACGTGCACATTATCAGTAAAGAATGGCTTTTCCTCTAAATGGATTTCAGTTCTATTTTCAACTGGATTATAGGTATGAGAAATTTCTAATTGAAAACTTAGATGTAAACTCTTGGCAAAATAGACAAAATCCACAATTATATCTGCTTTTGAAATTAGTAAGGCATTTGCTTTCTTGGAAACAACTACTGAAAATTGGAAAATATTAATTATTGAAGAACTGGTAACATTAATTTTAAAAAGAGTTTTCAATGGGAAGATGAAAGGACTGTTTGTGAAAGCCTGCCTGATTCTATGTTAGCAGTAGGGGTATTTCCAGAGAATTTTTTTTTTTTTGCTTGTTTTTATCTATGGAAACTTAGTTTGGCAACATTTCCTTCTTCTCCCAGGGTTACCTTGGGACAGACCTTACTAGATGCAAAGGTTAGTCAGAAGTTCAGTAATCTTCAGATACTTCTGCAGCTGATTTCATAGTTTCCATTTCACTCTGTTATCTCACATTTTCCCATTTAACTTTGTTCTTCATACAATATAGTTCAGCAATCTATTCCAGCGTGTGCTCTAAAAATAGGCGTGTTGGTTTGGATTCATCCTACTATAAGCAGGCACCAAAGCTAGGAGTGTGATTGCCCAAGGTTTCATTTAGAGTAAGTGGAGAAAGACAGACCTCTGCAGAGAATGATTTTGAATTTTTTTGTAAAAGCTTTTTTTTCTTCTACAAGACATCTTATTTGAAAAAAAAGTTGAATTGTGTTAACTTTTAACTTCTATGTGAGCTAAAATACTGAACTTACTTTTTTCTGTTCTTCCTTTTATCTGCTACTGCCTAATGGGAATCTTTTTTTTTTTTTTTTTTGGTGTGGAGCAAATACTTTTCAAGTAAGAAGAAAATGTAGTTTGAAGCTTGACTTCATTTCTGCTTTGCTCTATTGATGATTCTGGCTTCACTGAGAACAAAACCAGGCTTCCACCTTTATTGTTCAAGGCTGCAACCCAAAACAGTATGACTTTTAACCTTCTGCTGAAAAATAATGATGAGCACAGGAGAAGAATTTGTCAGAAAATGCAGATATTTGTTCAAATATCTATATTTCCATTGTTTAGAAAAGGGTTGTATTGGAGTTTCAGGTAAAAATTGCTTTATGGTCGTTACCTGCGACTAGTTCCAGACTGTAGAAAATAAAGTTTATAGTACTCCTTCAGTTTAAATTATTTGTACTTATAGTAACGTTTAAAAGACCTCGTTGTAATCGCTGTACCTCTGTCACCAGTCCCTGTGGTGGAAGCTGCAGATTAATGGGTAGCAGGCTCTGTACTGGAAAAACAGATCTGTAAGGAGAGTGATGCCTGTGGGATTGTGCTGCTTGGTCTTTCCGAAACAGCTTAGATTGACAAACTTCATTGATTCAATTTTTTATTAGGTTCTGTTTTTTAAAAATAAAGGATGCATATGCAAGATACTTAAATATATATAAATAATTTGAAGCAGAATTAAGGAAGAAAACCTGAGAAGTTACTTTTTTCCTTTTTCCACTTTTATCTCCCCTGTCTCTTTTTCCATTAGGGTCCTTGCTTGTTTTTATTTTCATTCTCTCATCTCTTGAAGGAAGCATAGTTTAGGGTAGTTATGCATTCGATTAACTAGGATAGCCAGACCATCCACATTTAATGAAGACCTGCTTTTACCCAGTTTTTCTGCTAAGGATTGTCAAGTGATTTGCTGGAGGTCAAGCATGAGTGTTACCTCCCAATTTAGAACCACCCTATTTATTAGCTCATTGCTGCAACAACTAGACCATAATGTCACCAGTCTGGTTAGACATACTGAAAACTGAGGGAAAACCTATTGCTATTTGATTGTCCCACTTACTAATTTCAGCAGAACAACAGACTACAAAATTGGTTCGCTTCATTTAAGAGTATGTTAGAATCTGAAAATGATCAAACATCTTTTTTTTCTTTTCACAGTCTGTGTTTTGTACACACAAGCCATTGGAAACAAAGAATGGAGAGAGGTAAGATACATATTCGTGGATGTATAAACTTTTTGAGTATAATTAAGGCTGGTCATTTGCCCTAGCAGAACCTCTTGAGTGCCATGCCAAACAACGGGAGTCCTATATACCAGTAAAAACTTAAAACCTAGTGACATTAATCTCGATTTCCATATCTGTATTGCATATTTCCGTCAAAAGGGAAAACAGAATTAGGGAAAATGCATAAGTTTCCTGTTTTTACAGTCTCCCTGAGATAAATGAAATCAAACTTAGTTACCAATCTGGACAAGGTTTGTGGATATCAAGAGAGGAAGATACTCAGTGCAAGATCTGTGGAAGGGTTCAACTGCAGTGATGGTCAGTGTCAGCAAAACTAGCCTGTAGTTGTGGTAGAGACCTACTTTTCCCATGTAGTGTTTGGGAGAAGTTACGTGCTGCTGAGTAGAGTATACGTCAGGCAACGAGGGAGGGAGGGTATTATGCATAGGTTGGACTATGTTTTGTTAATCTATCAGTGTAAGCACTGGAGAGAGATGTCCTAAGAAACTAAATCAAGTACCTCTAAATTGGACATCTACAGCAGATCAACATTTATAGCCTGGAACTGTCTCCCTGTACTTGGTAATCTAATTTTTCTCCTTTAATGTTATTCTTTGAAAGAGTTGACAGTGTTGGGGGAAGGGTGGTCATCTTTTTACTGATTAAATGCGCTACTTAGCTGCCTTACAGAGAGGATTGATGGAACTGTTCTTCACTGTAGGTGGTCTGCTGTGTGGCCATGCATTTGAAGAATAGAGCCAAGAGACGAATGAACTATCTTACTATTTTTCCCTGTAAAAGAGAGGAGGTCTGATGTTCTTGTTTTCAGAACTGATATTTTATGTGATTACTGCTGTGTAAGAATTCCAGTGGAGAGGCCGGGGGCACAGAAACCAGACCTCTTCCCTTATATTTGGTGTCCTTGTCAATTGGCTGGAGAAACCTGTTTTCTGCTTTACTGAAACATGGTGGAGGTGGGTTTCAGTCTTGTCGAGTTGAGAGAATTGAATTTGTCTCCTGCTTGGAGAAAAGCTTATATGACCGGGCAATACATGAAACGTACCTATTTCATTTGTAGTTTTTAGTTAAATTGCTGCTCTCTGTTGTTCTGAACTGTGTACTAGACATCCTCTCAGTATACCTGCTGGATCACATTCCTCATGATTAGTGTGAAGAAATGTCAGTTTGAGGCCCCTAAATCGGAATTCACTAATCTTAATTAAATTGTGTATGTCCAGTACTTCTGCCAGAGCTCTAAATGTCTGGATAGTTAGCTCTGAAAACCGAGGAGTCTTCAGGCACTCAGGTGACTAGGTGGCTTTGTGCAGTTTGGTAGTTAAGCCTAGGTCATCACTAAAGCATTCACGTCCTTTTCTGGTCTAGAGTTAAGAGGATTTTGTCAGAAATTCTGGCTTTTGTCGTCTAAGGTTCATATGTAATTTTGTGGAGTTTTCATACTTCTCTGGTGTAACTGTTAAGATAGTATTAACCATTTTTAATATCATAACTGTCCTGATGGTAAAATTACAACATTATCATCTTTCTTAGAAAATATTCCATGTGCTTGTTTTGAGGTGATTTAGGAGATTGTCAATGGAAAGATTCCATCTGCTCTTGATTTTAACAGATCCAAGTTTGTAACGGTTGAAGTGTGTAACCACCTTATAGCTCTGTATTGTCTTCTGCCTTTTTATCTCCCTGAAGAAAGCAAAAACACCTGAACAGGGCAAGTGTGCAACATTATTGTTTGTATTACATCTTCTCACTGATTAGAGAGTGTCTTGGCTAGGTGATGCACTTTGGCATGTGGTTGTGGTATCATAGGCCAGTTTAGGAATTACAGAGGCTAAAACAGACTTGTGGCAATTGCTAAAAAATCATTGTGGTTTTTTTTTTTTTTTTTCTTTTAAGACCTAATTATCTCTATCTTGTCTGTCAGGATAAGGTATAGGTATTTGCAACTTAAAAAAGACTGTTTAAACTATTTATAATTAATGTAAAAAGATAACATCCTGAGGGCAGTTCATCAGACCTAATTTAGATGTCTACACTAGATGAGATGAATCATTCTTTAGAAATGCCTCCAGGTGATAATCAAAAGCCTACACTTGTGACTATGTCAGATGTAAAGTTTGGTGTGTAGAATCCCATTCCTAGTAGCTGTTATGACAGTCAATATTCAGAGGTTGGCATGATAAAGGGGCTGAGGCAGGACTGCATTTAATATGTTATAGTGTATTATATTTATACCAGTGGTAAAAAATAAGGTGGTAGGTAGAAGACTAGTTGATATGTACGTTAGATGAGTAATCTCATATCTTTATCTTTGTGCTTTTTCTGCCTGCAATGGTGAATGCCCTAATACTGTGTTTTTCAATGAAACTCTGTATATATGTCCATTTTGTTACATTTAAACACTTATTGAATATTTTACTAGCTTGTAGAGGTGGAATTCACCTGGAACTGTTTGGAGAAGACAAAACTGAGACAATAAGCCTCTGATGATATGTGTAGACATTAAAGAATGATGTTCAGTCATGGGAACATACTTTACCTTGTTTCTGCTCCATATCCTTTTATGCATAGTTCTCTTCCTTCTTTTGCCTGATTGCTTTTTGAACACTGCAGAAAATGCTTGGGAGTCATAAACACAGTAAATCATTTCATAATCTCTATAATTTCCCTAGCACTCTATTCTAGCAGTGTGCTTTTTTTTCCCCTTCAGTTAAGCTATTCAGATGGGTTCAACACAATAGTTAAATCAAACCCTTCATTTAATGAAGGGTAGATGTTTTCTGGGCATTGACTCCTGTTTGACTGTGGTACAAATTCCAGTGTTTTTACCCAGTGTTATTCTTGCACACCAAATCTTCAGCAAAAAATTAAAATGTTTCATTCTGAATTTAATAAGGTGTTGTTTTTCAAAACAGTTTCTCTGTTTTTACTTACAGTGTGATCATCAGGTATTTCAATTAATATAATTGGTAACAAATGCATCGTTAGAATCTGAGCTTTGGTTTTAAAATATTTACTTCCCTTTACTTTGTGAGGACACATTTGAAATATGGCTAAGTATAACTCACTGTTATCTGCAGAAGCCTTAAATAATATATTGAAAGGATCTGAATTTTTTCATTTCAAAGAGAGTGTTAATTTGGAAAACAAGAGGGAGCACTTCAAAGGTGAATGTTAAATAAATAATAGACATTGTAAAATACTCAACCAACTGCAGTTTTACTGGCAATATCCACCAATGGGAAGTGTTAAGGAACTGCCTGTGGAGTGAGGCTCTGAGCCTCTGGTCCATCTACTGTAAGAATGCATTGGATACAAATTAAATTTGTATACCTGTCTGGAAGCTGGTTCTCTCACTGGTCCTCATCAGGCTGATTTCCAGCATCATGAGCTGCCAAATGTTATTTTATATCCTCAGTAAATTTACATTGTGTCCTCTAAAATTGTTCCTGGCTTCCCGATCTTCAAGCCTTCCTATTCATTAGTTTTGTTCATGTTTTTTTTAATCTGGAGTAAATATGCTGGAGACAAGAAAAAGCATCTTTTTTTGACTGAGTCGTCAAATTGAGGCAGAAGGCAGTTAGGAAAGGTTGTAGTGGAATCCCAAGATAGAAAATGTGACCAGTTTGCAAGGAAATCAAAAAATACTGTCACAAGCTGTACCTAGTCCCTATATGATACAGTTTATCAACAGAGAGACTTCTCCCTTTATGTGCTCATGGTGCTTAATACAGAAGGTAGGATGGCTGAATAATTTAGGTGTTACTTTTTTTCCTCATCTGCATATAGTGTTTCATTCATCCATATGGAATTTCATCTGACATTTTGTTGTCCGATCACTCAGTATGAATAATGTTGTTCTACCAAGTATTCATAGTTGCCTTTTATATATTTATCCTGTTTAATTCTGGAAAAATCTATTTGTTTGGTAACTCTGTATTTTCAGTCCCTGCTCCAGATTGTTTAGGCATATATGGTACTGCATGAGTCCATCCATGGACATCCAAATCCATAGGAACTTGTTGAGACATTGCAGGGAGTTTTCATCCAGCAAATTGGCTGCTTGTTCTTGTTTTCTTTCCTATCTACCAATAAATAAATAAATTATTGTAATAATAAAAATAATTAGTTACTAAATTATAATTAGTGATAATTAACTTATGACATTAATTGGTCTCCAAGAGGCAAATATCCTCCCCATCTTTCATAAGATATTAGATAATGGTGTTCCCCAGGGCTCAGTATTGGGGCCAGTTCTGTTTAATACCTTTATCAATGATCTGGACGAGAGGATTGAGTGCACCCTCAGTAAGTTTGCAGATGACACCAAGTTGGGCAGGAGCGTTGATCTGCTTGAGGGTAGGAAGGCTCTACAGAGGGATCTGGACAGACTGGGTCGATGGGCCAAGGCCAAGTGTATGAGGTTCAACAAGGCCAAGTGCCGGGTCCTACACTTCGGTCACAACAACCCCATGGAACACTACAGGC
>NW_009605367.1:57257-80185 GCF_000690535.1 Cariama cristata | reverse complement strand
AGGGGAGGTTTAGATTGGATATTAGGAAAAATTTCTTCCCTGAAAGTGTTGTCAGGCATTGGAACAGGCTGCCCAGGGAAGTGGTGGAGTCACCATCCCTGAAGGTATTTAAAAGGCGTGTAGGCGTGGTGCTTAGGGACATGGTTTAGTGGTGGTCTTGGCTATGCTAGGTTTGTCGTTGGACTTGATGCTTTTGACGGTCTTTTCCAACTTAAATGATTCTATGATAATCTGACTGATTTTGTTCAAAATGGACACTTACTTAATGTAGCTAAGAAGTAGTTAGGCATTTCATTGCAGCATCTAACAACTTGATTATAGTTTGAACCATAATAAGACATGCTTTTGAGTCTCCTTTGTAGATTTCAAAGGCTGTCTTAATGAAAATGACAAAGGCTGGATGTTGTGTAATTGACATTTATTGGGGTTTAGATTTTGCTTTTTTTAGAGTACTGGTGAAATTTATTTGGAGCAAGAGCTTGTATCTTCTTTCACAGAGGAACATGGCATAAATAGGAATGTAGCTTGTAGCAGATTAGTAGAAAAAGTTTCAGTACAAGGACGCAAAGGATGGAGAGTATGGAAGAAGCCTATACTGTCCTAGTTGTGAAGAAAGAATAAATTTTGCTGTTGCATGATGTTCACTTCACTGGAAAGCTTTCTCTGGCAGATTTCATGAAAGAATCAACTATTTGAGGGAATTAAGACAGTTGGAATACAAGAACATCATCTTTTCAAGGAAGTCATGTTTCCTTTCAAAGGAAACAGTTAATGGTAAAAAGCCAAAGTACAGAAAAATGAGGAATGCTTTCTGGTTTTTATATACTTATGATTGTATGACCATCAGTTAGAAATGGTCACATAGAAATTGCCATGATGTGTACATGCAGTATACAGATTTCTTCTGAGAGCCTGCATGCATGTTAGAGGAATGTTATGGTTTTTCTGATAATTACTATGAGTTTATATAATAAAAACATTATTTTTCCTTTGGGACAAACATACTGCAGAACATTTTATGACTATGCTTTTTCTAGAGTGGGGTTGGCAGTTGTAAATTTTTTTGTATGTTTCTTTGTAGTCTCGGTAATTCTGATTGCGACTATTAATCATTATTACAAAGGTTCATTTTATTTGTACTGCATTTCTTTCTTCACAACTCAAGTTTCTTATCTGTTCTATTCACATGTAGTGAAGCTAGATTACAAACTCTGAGAAGAGGATTATCTGTTGTTGTGTGTTCATATACTATTTTGTGCAGTGAGCTTCCAATGGAGAGTGTTACCTGGAGCTTCCTAAAGCCATTTAGATCAGAGCCAAGAACCTAGTGATAGTTTAAACCATTTTTTAGTTCTTTGGTTTCCTAGAATTGTAACAGAATATTAGGTTCTGACTGTTCACGTTTCAAGAAAGACATTTAAAAGACAAAAGACTAGAGATAAAAGTAATGAATTATTAAAAGATTAAGTAACATATGCTACACTGAAAAACTTAAGCTTGAATTATTTTCCTAATGAAAGAGTGAATTGAGGATAATTATAATCAGCTATAAATATCAAGACTAAGAACATAAATTTCATAATGGAAAACATTTCTGTCTAACAAAGGTATAAAAAGATCGAAAAGATGGAAAAGGAAGTGAAATAAAAATCAGACAAGAAACAAGAACTTATTTTTCAGCATGGGAGTGATTAATTATTGGAACTTCTTCGTTGCAATTGTGGTAAAACACTGTGAATTTTAAAAAAAAAAAAAAACCACAAACAAGAAAAGAGGGCTTACTCGATATTATTGTCAAGTTCACTGACAGCCATAAAATTGAAGGAAGAATTAATTCAGAGAATTCATGTAGAAGATGGTTAGCAAAGGGTTAGGTTAGATCCTCATAATTACAATAGTTGCGTTGTATCTTTGATATTGGACTTACCCAACTTGCTAGTCTTTTGTAACTCTGATGTTAAAATGAAGGTTATGATTTTCCATTAACCTTATAGTCCCTTAGGCTGGATCACTAGATTGAGATGCTATAAAAATTCAAATGACTAAGTAAATGTTAAAAATCTCCTTCTACTAGGAGAGCTTGCATTATGAGGTGACAAAGACTCCATCTCAGGAAATCCAGAAAAGGGACTCTGTTCTTGATTTTCTTTGTTGAACATTTATTTTCTTTTAAATAGTTAAATTGATTCTGTTCCTCTTCTGAGTGACATTTCTAAAGGTATTTGCTTGTTGGCCATGTTAAGATTTTAGCTTTACAGAACTGTTAGTGGGGAAACGAGGCCATGTGGAGAACTAATTAATTAGCAGCTATGTTATTAATCGTAAGTGACTGGATTATAGAAATAACCTGTTCTGCTTAAAAAAAGGCTATAGGTAATTGGGAAAACAGATTTAAAGAGATGATGCTTCTTTTAGTTGAAAGGTGTAGACTGGTTATTTTGAGAGGCCAGCATTTTAATGTCATCTATAAGATAAATTTTAATAGTAATTTGTCAGTTAAGTAATTAGCTATATTAGTTTAATGTGAAGGAATCATTTGTGTAGCCCTTGGAAAAAAGTAAACAGATCAAAAAACTGAAACTTCAATTGAAAAAAGTAGTTTAAGATAATTTAAAGAAAAGTTAGCAGTGCCACTGAATTCAATCTTTTGACTTTTGTAACAATTTCAGTATAACTGATGAGAGAGATAAAGGTAGCAGTGTAATGCGTATTCTCTTAGGCCTTCTCTGGTCTCAGTGTGATTTAATAATCAGCATATTGGATATTTATCTTCTTTTACTGATACACTTCTGTCATGTGTTTTAAATCAAGTCTGAAAGACTTCCCAAGTGTGACATGGTTATAGCGTAAAGTGAAATACTATTTACAGAAAAAAATGCAGATTTGAAGGAATGAAAAGTACTTATTAAGTTATGATATTTTACTGTTTTAAAAAATTAAAACTGACATTTAGCTGCCATTTTATAACTTTTTTTTTCCTTTTGAAGTAACTTTTCTTTTGAATTCATACATAGTTCTATTTCTAATGGAACTATAAAACTTAAAAACATGAGATATGAAATATGACATAATCATGGAATAAATTAAGTGAAAGGAACCTTTGTGTTATCCAGCCTCCTACTCATCTCCTGTGTCTGGTTCATCCTCTTGATCCATGCAAAGCTGTTTTGCATGTTAGGCCAGCTTGCTCAGGGCCTTTCCCAAAGATTTGAAATTCTCTAATGGCAGAGACTGCACAACTCTCTGGGCGACCCATTCCAATGCTTAATCACTCATTCTGGAAGAGTGTTTCACTATATCGCTTCATAATTTCCTTTGTTGCAATTTTTGACTTTTACATCTTGTCCTTTTGTTGTACTCTGTCAACTGTCTGGCTGTGTCTTCTGTAACACTCTTCAGGATGCTAATGGAAACAGAACTTCCCTAAACCTTCTCTTCTCCAAGCTGAACAAACTGAGATCTGTCAGTTTTTCCTCAAGTTGTAAGCTCCAGCCTGCTGATGTCTTTTTTTTTTTTTTTTTCCCTTTTTTAGAGTCCATTTAACTGAACTGCCTCCAGTCTGTTGATTCAGTTGTATTTAGAGCCCCAAACTCTACCCTGTTTTCAAGGTGGGGCCCCACATGTCTTGAATAGAGAGGGAATAATTGTTGCCTTTGATCTGCAGGCTGTACTGACCCTAATACAACCCAATGTGTTGTTAAACCCTCATGGCAGCACCAGTACCTTTTCTGCACAGCTCGTACCCCACCACTCAGTCCCCACTACCAGTATAGGAGTTCAAATTTGTCTTTGTTGAACCTTGTGAGAGAGTCCACAGGGCTGTATAAATAAACTGGGTTTTTTGTCTGAGGTGTCTGTGTGTCCCTCCCGTCACAATCATTTTAGGATATGTAGGAACAAAAGGAAACAGTACTTTCCTTTACCTAGCTCTGTGCCTGTATCTTGCTATTTCATACCCTTGTAGAAGTTGTCATGCCCCGACTCCCTTAGTACCTTCCATGTGAGTGAAACGGAGAGGTTTTTTGAGGGTGCAAGCCCGATATCCTGTGCTGCATTAGGGACAGCATTGCCAACAGGTCAAGGTGGGTGATCCTTGCCCTCAGCGCTGGTGAGACCATAGCTGGAGTGCTGTGTCCTGTGCTGAGCTCCCCTGTATGAGAAAGATATGGACATACTAGAGTGGCTCTAGCAAAGGGCCGCTAAGATGTTAAAGTACTGGAGCATCTCTCATATGAGGAAAGGCTGAGAGAGCTGGGATTGTTCAACCTGGAGAAGGCTTACATTTTATCCATGTTTATAAATATCTGTTGTGAGGCAGTAAAGAAGGCAGAGATGGACTATTTGCAGCTGTATCCAAGGACGAGAGTCAATGGGTACAAATTGAAATACGGAGAATGCTATTTAAACGTGAGAAAAAACCTTTTTACTATGAAGGTGATCTTATAATGGAACGGGTTGCCCAGAAAGGTTGTGGAGTCTCTGTCCTTGGACATACTCAAAACCTGACTGGACAACCTACTCTAGCTTATCCTGCTTTGAGCAGGAAGGTGGAACTGGGCAATCTCATGAGGTTCCTTCCAACCTCAAGAATTCTATGATTCTTGTCAGTTTTCCATAGCCATTAATTTTCTTTTCCTCTGAATGTCTTTTCCAAAGTCAAGTATATCCTCCTGTTGTGCAAACTGCCTTTACTATTTCAAGAAGGATCATACTGTCAGAAAATGATCTGTTTATGAAGATGTCAAGCCAGAGGTTTGTCAAGAGAAGTATTAGTGCCCCTGAATGAACTCTTTTGACAAGTTATCCTCTGAGCTTACTTAGGTATTTTGGATTTGTGCTTCTCAATTTAGATGATGACTTTGGCAGCAGAAAGTAAACTTTCTTAGACTACAGCTCCCTTTGTTCTTTGTTTCTCTGTGTCTTCCATGTATATGGAAATGTAGGGCCCACATGACTGAAGATCGTTTTACTCTCCTTCAAGCTTGTCCTAATCTGAGGATTTAAAGAACTTCAGTAACCTTTCTTTTCTTGCTGGTGATTAAGGAGTCTCCCAGGACAATTTGCTACTTGCATCTGCACAGGCTGGGAGATATTTTCGTGGATATCTTTGTATATGTGTGTCTGATTCTGTTGGACATAGCGTGAGAGACTATGAGAACTTAATCCATGTTCTTTGCTTACTTACTGTGCCTCTGGTAGCTTCGCCAGTTACCATGCAGTCATCCTTGGATCTTCTTTTTGAAGGCCCAGAGTCCTTTGCTCCTAGAGTAGGTCAGTATTTATCAGATTTTAGTACTAAGGGTTAAACTCCTCTTTATGCAGCTGATTCCAACAGTTGAGAAAATTTGGACAGTTAGCTGTAAGCGTGCAAATGGGAGAAATAGGACACTTGAAGGGGGGAAAAAAATACACAGATGAGATATATTCTTGTTCAGAATTGCAAAATGGATGGTCCTTATGACCCCATTGTTTTCATTTTTTGTCCCTGGTCTGATGAACTGCTGTTTACTGGCTTTTGTCAGAGAGTGGCTTCTCATTTTCAGTGCATACCTTCAAACAGTACAAAATGCTTAGATATTGCTGCATATTTCATTTTAGCAGCCATTCCAGCTTTCAGTTTTTCCTGGCTCCAATATTGTTGAATATTATAAAGCATGCAGCTGACAGGGGAAGATTTTATTTATAAACATTGAGATTTATTTGACTTGGAAACTGATTGGAGACTTTGAATGTCCATAAAATTTGAGCGCTACTATTCAGAGGGGAAAGAAAGGCGCTTTAGCCCGGACAAGTATTCCAGCCAAACTTACTCCTATAGAAATGCCAACTTTCTACCACTACTGTCATTTCTCATTGATTAATACTTGACCGTAGTAATCACCAGTGTTGGTTTAAGAGAGTGTGTTTTACAGCACTCTGCCTGTCAACTTTATCCCGTTTCAGAGGATACCTTGAATCATTTCTCAAGAGACTGACTTTTTTCATACAAAATAAACAGTAAGGATCAAACTATTTGTTCATATTCTGATCTGTTTCCAGGATGGTGTGCATCCTGTGCTAGTCCTCTCTTAAGAGACTCGGGAATTTTGTTTTGAGTATCCAATATCTTCATCACTCTGGAGAGCTTCTGGAGATTTCTCCTGCCCATGTCCGTATAATGCTTACCGGCTTCATAGCTATTGCTTTGGCTTAGGAGAGCTGAAGAAATACAATGACTGCTAATGACTAAACTTGCTTTATGAACAATTGTGCCTTTAGACATACTCAGAAACCTTCTTGCAGGGGATATCAAGGTTCCAGTGAGACTGGGGAATCATTCCACCTAGGTTTTAAGAAATTATGTAAAGTCTTGGCAAAGGAGTATGCTAATTAACACTATATGTTAAATATTCTTTGCCTTTTTATTTGAAGATGGTATTGTTCATTGGGAAGATAGTTTTGCTTCTCTGTCTTTTATAGGAAGTGCTGGAATATGGACATCTCTGAATAAGACTGTCCCAATTGAACTTCTCACAGCATAGCGAAAGTGAAGGTACCTAACAGGATTCAAGCACACTCTGTAAAGATGCAAATCACCACTGTGTCACTTCTGAGATTGTTCCTTTTCATGAGACTTTATAGAGATGTGTCTTGAAGATGTGTTAACTTTTGTTGAACATTTTTATTGCATCTGAGACCTTGTGTGGGTAGTTGCTTTTTGCAAAGCAGTCATCCTCTTAGATGCAGGCCCGCTTCTCCAGATGACCTGTGTGATTGTATGGTGCTCAGAGTCAGTCCCCTGCAGTTCGAATGCATGCATGCACGCACAGTCATTCCAAGGAGAAAAAGAGTTGCTGACAGTAACAGAGTTTCTTTAAAGCACACAAATAATGTGACTGGAGTTCTTTACCATTTTATTTTAATAAGAATCAAGTAATGAAAGGAAATTGCTTAATTTTGAGATGAAGAGACTGTGGAGTATGCTCTGTCCTTTCATACCACATACAAGTTAAGTATGCAGGGGCCGGGATAGGGAGGCTCCTGTGGAAGCTGAGGGGCTCTATGCAGGTTATAGTGGTTAGATTCACATCCATGATGTGAAAAAATTTTTTAGGAAATACATCTCAAAAACCATTAGTTATAAGGAGGTGTATTCTTTCTTTATCCATGTTTATTGATTTAGGTAAGTCCTGCCAATGAAGAGGTTGGTAGTCTTTGAGTCAATCAAAAGTCTCTAGTCCCAAATTGCAGTTTTGAGGACTCCTTAATGATGATGTTTAGGCAAACTCTCAAAAAGCTTTTCAGTAGGCTATATTCAAATATGTCTTGATATGTTCAATGTGTAGGACAAAATGAAATGCTCATTTCAATAACAACTCATTCTTTTTGTTTTGTTTTCTGAACATCTTGAAAGAACAGCTAAAACAGGAACAAAATTATCGGATTGATATTATATGAGCAGTCATTTATATCTGTGATATGTATGAACTGAAGTCAATCAAAAGTTATTTATTTTTTTTTAATTAAAATATTTTGAGCTTGATGAGATCTGAGGCTCTTCTTGTAAACACCAAGAAAGAAAGGGTATTTTGCAGAAAGCTCAGAGAGAGGAGAGATGAAGAGAGAGCTGAATTAAGGTGAAATAGGAGCTGGTTAATTCAAAAATTATATGCTTCTAATGGAAGGTCTATATTCCCTAATATTTAAAGCTATTTGAAATAAGCAACATATGCAAGCTTTTGCTTGCTGTTATCTTTTTTTTTTTGAAGAAACAGTGGATTTTTATGTTACTGAATTTCTTCCCCAAATTTTTGTAGATTCTGATCAGCGTTGGGAGCTGATGTTTATAAAGTTTATGTCATATGATACAGGGTGTGTGCCACTTTTTATATTGAAATAAGAGGTTTTCTGCCAGTCTTTCTTCATCCACAGATAACTGATCTATTCATGTGAACACAATCATTTTCTTTCATGCATCTGTTCAAGAGAATTTTTTTACAGGCGCTCTCATATCTCACATATTGCTGGTATTGGCAGTCTACTTAATTATACTTCGTTATAGCATGTGGCTTAAACTTATACTTTTCTTTCACAGTTTGGAAGAACAGAAGTAATTGATAATACTTTAAATCCAGATTTTGTAAGAAAATTTATAATGGACTACTTCTTTGAAGAAAGAGAGAATCTGCGATTCGATTTGTAAGTTAACAATCTTTAACTCTAATATTGCAGCCTCTGTAAACATATTAACTTTTATCCAGCATAAAATTAACTTGAAAAGAGATAGTATCTATTGACATGGGATACATTAATAAACATTATTGATTTAGCATTGCTTCCTCAGAAATAAATGTGTAACATAATAATGACCGAGTTTTAAGAAATTGGCAGGTGTTAACTAGTCAAAGTACAATCATACTGAGAATCATTACTTTTAGAAAATAGTTAGAAAGCTAAGGATGTCAAAATGTTGAATTACTCCTGCAGCATAGCCAATAAAAAAGTATGGACATACCGTCCAGAAATAAAATACTGTACAAGTAGTATAGAGATAAAATTTTCTTTAATAAAATAAATGCCATTATGCGTCTAAGTATACTAAATTTTAAGATTTTAAAATGAAAGTGATGGTTCTAGAAGTAGATGGCTTTTGACGTTATTCCAGATGTACTCATTTCATTTCACTGGTGGAATTGGTTTGTTTTTCACTTTATTGTTTGGAAAATAGAATTGAGAGTCCAGTCATCAGGTCACTTTGCATGTCATTTGTTACATTTCACCCCATTCTTATTATTTCAGTCTTTGTGACAATCAAGCTTGCACTGTTTTTTTTTAATTCTCATCCTGTTTTTTATTAGCAGTTCTTCCTCAGCTTGTCCTATAAGAGAACACTTGAGTAACCCACATAGATAATTAAGGGAAAACCATTCACTCAGTTTTGCAGTACAGTATGCATAGTGGCCACAGTTTTTTCTCTACATGTCCTTTTTAGTTGAAGAACCCTTTTCCTATTTCTTTTTGTTTCCTTTACAAGATATACTTTAGTTTGAGTTTTGTCAATTCTTATTTTTTGTTCCTAAGATTTCTGCCTTCATGTGTATTTCTTTTAGTTTATTTGTTCTTGAAAAAGATTTAGGAGAATTATCTGTTAAGTTACTTACTGTAGTCTGCCTTCCTATACTTTATAATCCTAAAGACAGAGGTCTCCTGATCTGTGTTATGGAATTGCAGCAAATCCCACTCAGGTGTTGATTATAGTTGCAGTGTTATTGCTTCCCAATTTAAAGTTATGTTGCAAGAGTGCCTTGATATAGAAACTGCTTTTATTGCATTTCTGTCTTGTAGACAGCAAAACAGATGAAGAAAGACTTCATAATTTGCCTAAAATCTCCTAGCAAGTTCATGGTAAAGCCATTTTTAAAATCTTGTAGGCTTTAATCTCAATGTGCCATTTTACTTATCCAAGTAGTTGCTTCGAAGCAACTCTGACAGTTTCTTGATTCCTTCCCCCTCCTCCCCCCCAAAGTTTCTGAAATGCAAATCAATCTACATTAAGCAGGGCATAAAATAAATAGGGCAGTGATCACATTAGTGATGATTTTTTCCCATAGAAGTGGAAGAAAAATTAGGATATCTGATAGATGTATGTTAGCAACATTAATAAAGTTATGTGCAGTTTTGCTGATTTTGTTTTAAGTTGCCAGCAGGGTGTACTGAAATGTTCTTGAATGGCAGCATTTCCTATATCGTGGAAACAAAAAAACCCCCCATGTCTAATTTTTCTTTAGCTGTAAATGTCTTTTTATAGCATGTCAGAATGTTGCCTAAGTTAACAAGAAGTGTTGGAGGGATGAGTGAGGGAAAAAGTTCCATTATGTTCAGTACACAGAGAGCAGCTAGCTGTTTCCATCTAGACTTCAGCGATTTCAAGGAGTGAAAGGAAATAATGCCAAGATAGATTACAAGGTGCTTCTAGATGGCTAGGTACAAATTCTTTCATCTTCACCATGGAAGCCTGGTGCAGACTTTATTTTTTATTTTACAAGTTGGGTTTAATGTCATTAAATCTGCTGAGTATAACTGTTGCCTACTATTTAAAATAACTTGAAGAGCTAGTCACTTTGTGAAATAAAGGATTCTCCTCCAAGTGTAAGCAAAGCATTGCTGAAATAAAGACACAGTTGGGACTGTGTAGGAATCTTGATTTGGTTGCCTCTCGCTCCTCACAAGATGCATGTATGTTATGGGGAGGAGGCAGTGCAATAAAAGAGAAGAGCAAAAGTGATCCAAGGAAGAGAAACCTAGGTTCAGTCTAGGCAAAGAAAGGAAATTCTGTAAAGAACTTCTGGATAAGTGCTATCTGAAAAGGATTTAGACCTGGAAGGGAAAATATAGTCTCCTGTTTGATTCTTCACGTAATCAGAGAAATGGACTCCTGTTTGTTTATTTACAAAAAGCTGTAAATATCAAACATGCTCTGTACTTACCAGAAAGACCTGACTGTTTTCTGCTGCTGTTCTGGATTAACTGGACACAAGTCTGTTCTGAATTCAAAGCTGAATAACTGTTTTTAATGTTTGACTGCAAGTGACCACATAGCCGTAGTCTGTGTATTTACTTTAGAGCTTTATAACAATGATAAATGAGAAATTAAATATTGTAGAACTCAGAGTTAGAAATGTGAATCTCGTACAGCTTCTCATGGATTAAAACTCTGATTTAGATCAGGAAAGAAGCATCTTTAGAAAGCTTCCTGTTTTAAATTCCTCAGCAAAATTGTGTACTACTGTTGGCCAAAGTGTTATTTTTCAAAGAAAGAAACTCTTCATATGGTTCATATTTTTTGCAACAAAAAGAAAGCCGTGAGTATATATCTTGATTTTTGGTGTTCTGATAAATAAGCATGAAATCCCTCCTAAACCATATAGCCACCAATGTCTCAGGCTTCTTTCAGTTCATATTTGATGATTTGTTACTGATTTTGCCAGTGAAGTAGTTCTTTGTTTCAGTTGCGTAAAAAAGAACATGTCAAATTCTTGCTAGAAGCAATTTACTTTATTGTCAGTTATTTCTATTTAATTAGTCAAATGGCTGAAAAATCACCTAAGAAAATAATTCACAAATTAGTTTGCTTTCTAATATTAATTTTTAATTTTTGTTCTGTTTTTTTGGCAGCTTTCATTATTCAAACAGGAATACCAGAATAATTTCTCTTAGTAGCCTGCACTTTGAAATAGTTGAAAACTATTTCATTTCAAATAGCTAGTAAACTGTAATCCTATAATCTGTGATGATTCAATTTGCCTTCCTTACTGGTGAGACTTCCATTCACTTTTCTGTGTAAATTTCACACATTGAAATAGATGAAAGAATTGTTTGATTTTTTGTTTCTTTACATTGTCCTCAGATCTGTCATCTGGCAACTCTTGATATAACTCTCTTTTTTTTTCTTTTTTTTTTAAGCTACGATGTTGACTCAAAGAGTCCTAACCTATCAAAACATGTAAGTTTTTCCTTGCTGTTATACTTCCTTGTGCTGAAAAGCTTACGCTTCCCTAAATGTGTTTATTTTCTTTTGACTGTAAGTAATATCAGATGCATAGAGACAAGTACAGTGATTGTTCTGTAGTTAACAACATGTATAATGGTCATGAGTAGAATTTTAATGGGACATTCTCCTGTAAAGGGCATATTTAAGCACATGTATATACCTTTTCAGATATGTGATATGCTGCATTTGAGAATACTTTTCTGGGTCCTAAAAATTGTAAAAATGTTTTGATTGTGTCCCAGTTAATATTAGTAGAGACCTTTTATGCCCATGTCATCTTGAAGTGGAAGGGACTAAATAGTGAATATAAAATCTAGAGATACAAGAGTAGAATTCAGAGATTGAGGTTTCTGAGTGAATTTTTAAAAATAAATACAGGAAGGCTTCGGTAAGAGAACCTTTAAGAATCTGGAGCAAAGGAAAAGAGAATAATGGAAAGAATGTTGTCTGTGTGTGCTTCACAGTGAGAAGACTTTTAGCCATTGATCTGCAGTTAAATCCTCCCTGTAAAGATTTAAAGCCCCTGGCAAACTTTTCCATCTCTGTCATCATGGAAAGGGGGGCTGAATAACTGCATTGCTAGCTAGGAGTATGCAGAAAATAGGAGTCTTCCCTATGCGGTCTTCAACAAGGATAAAGACTCATCCTGGGCTTCTGCCCAAGATTGTTTGCGCTTCTGTAGTAACTAGTTTATCTGAATTCTTTTCTTTTTTTTCCCTGAATCATACTTCTTTGTAGAAAACCCTCATAATTAACTTTTAAGAAAAAAGATAGGACGCAAGGTAAGTTAGTTACTATGGAAGTGCGAACAGAGATACATGCAAATATATAGCCTAGATTTTATTGTTTGGTTACTGGAACAGGAATTGAAGGCTTGAGTATCTTACTAAGCCCATGGAAAAGAAGGACAAAACAATGAGCAAAACAAACTAATGTTCTTCTGAAGACTATTCAAGTAGGTCTTGAGTTACATATGTGCCTGTTATGTTCTAATTAGTACAGACTAAGCATACTCAGATGCATTAAGTCCTGTTTTTTAAACAGTGCCAATTTCCTGGAATCTTCAATTGGGGAGGGAAACGTTATGCTTTAGACATTAACATTAATATCAGAAATATCTATTTTCCTCCATTGTCTTTGAGAGGAAATCTGTACAAGTTGGTGTAGACTTGATATCTGTGCTGAAGACATCCAAACTATGCCATATAATATTATGCACATGAAGAGGAAGACGACTCTGAGAACCCTGTGAAAGGCTGTAGCTAGAAATGTGCTTCTTAAGCACAGCAGTTTGTTTCCGTCATTTCCCAAGTGCTCAAGGTTGGTCTGGATTGTTCTTTTTGGTGCCAGCTTCCTGCATCTCTTTCCTGTAGCTCTTAAGAATTTGAGCAGTGAGTAGGTAGGAAGTGAGCAGAGTTTTGCGCATATCTGTGCCCTGAGAGCTTGGTGTTTCAGGCCAGTAGTATTTGTATAGCTGGACTGCTCATGTGTTGTACTCACCTTGTGTGGAATGAGATCTTCCCTGTTCCTAAAACTAGATGTTGACCCGTTCCTTTGGAAATACTGGGCAGTGTCATTTAATAGTTGAACAGTTTGGGGGATGAAAAAAGAGTCAAGCTGAAGAATTTTGATTTCAGTGACCCCGTTTTGGCAAAATGAGAAGCAAATGAAGCAAGTTTTGTAATGGATGTATGAAGTAACCATACTAGACAGTGCTGCCACAAGTCTGTAATGTTTTATGTTCGTGGTAACTTCCTGATTTAAGAAAAAGCCAACAGAGTAGTGAACAATTGTAATTTATAACAGACTGTGGGACTAATAGGAATTAATCATAGAAACTCCACCAAAAAAAAAAAAAATAATTGTGGAATACATGGTTTCACTGTAGAAAATGGTGTTATTTTACAGTATGTCATGCCTGATGTTTTTAAAAGTGAATGAGGAACTGAGTATTTTCAGATGAATTTTAGCCATTTTAAAACACTTAATCTTTATGGAAACAGTGTCACAGTGTGAGATCAGTTAAAGGACATAGTTCAAAAATTTCTTTTTTGCAGGGTTATTTTCCTCTTCAGTGGGATTAGTTCTCAGATCCAATTCTCTATATGGACCCATAACTGACACAGCTCAGAGGTGGGAATGAGTGGCGTGGGCTGAGAGTCAGAACTACTTGTACACATATTCGTTACTATAGACTGTATCATAAACTTATGGTTTGCTCTATAGGAATTATAATGTCTCAATTCTCATTACTGTTTGTGAACAAATGTCACAAGCTGCTGTTATCACTGCTGCCAGTGACGCTGGGAAGAACAGAGCTATTGAGCTCTTTTCACTTGCAAGATAAGGAGCTGGACTGCAGCATAACAATTTTTCAATATGCATGCAACAGTTTGAAAATCCATTCACATTTTTATACTACTTATATTACATATGTATAATATAGAATATGAAAACTAGCTGATTTTTAGTGATATAGTTAAATTATAAAGCATGAAAATAAAGTCTGTCATTAAAGCAATGCTTGTGTATAATTGTCAGTCCAGGATGTCCATGCAGATCTTGCACAGGCTTGAATTTCAGCAAACATAAGTGACTTCCAAGGAATTCATAGAATCAGTGTAGAATTTCTTCATAAAAGAGAAATTTATTAAAATACTCCAGTTAAAAAAAGGTAAAGAAGCAGTCATATTTCTAAAGCTTTTAAATTTTTTCCATCTTGGTGTCATTTTTGTTGATGAAAAAGGCAACATAAAAAGAGTAAGTGGAGTGCATTAGAATTACTTCTGTAAATGTAATGCAGTGTTATGTAAAATATGTAATAGTCTGTTTTATGATTCATTATTGCATAATTACTCTTAAGATATGATGTTCAGCAGAATGTGTTCTACAATAGTAAACAGCCCAGATAAATGGGAAACCAAATTTGTTTCAATATGAAATATGAATTCTGAGTTTTTGTGTTACTGCTTTTCAGGATTTTTTGGGACAAATGTTTTGTACACTGGGAGAAATAGTTGGATCACAGGGGAGCAGACTGGAAAAATCAATTGTGTAAGTATGTCATTCTTGAATGTTTGATGAATACATACTGCTTCATGAGGTGAGGTGTGGGGTTTTTTTGCTGTGAGGTATCTTGATACATCGAGTTGACAGACATGGCTTCTAAGAGAGAATAAATTGTTAGGTACAATAGAAGTCTGTCTTTATAGACTACAATAAATTTCAATTTGGACAATTAGCAAAGGAATTGACTCATCCAAAAGTTTTGTCAACTTCATTACATCTTGCGTTAGAAATAGTGTGAGTATACTAATCTTAAAAATGTTTTTCTTTCTAGTTAGCAAATTAACACATCTTAAATCTTTATTGCCTTTTGTTCAAGCATCAAGGAAGAAAAGTCTCACTGTTTCAAATCCAAACGTTTCTATTTCTATTTCTGTTGTTCACAATAACACAATTCCCAAACAATGAGGCAATCTGGAATATCAACTATTTTCTATTTATCCTACTAAATTTGTCAAAAACTTTCTTATGATCAATGGATTTTTCTCCCACTGAAAGGATTTTTGATATTTGCAAACCGTTGTTCATAGGGATGTATAAATATTTAAAATATGAATTATTTGAACAATCTTCATTTTCTATTCCTAAATAATGTTTGAGTAATAGAAAATATTTCACCATTTTTATCTAAATGTATGCTACAATTTCACATATGACATTAAAAGCAAACATTTAAAGATATAGCTGGTCATTTTATGTGGTGGTAATATCCTTTGGTTTGGAATTGTGATTATTTTTTTTTTTTTTTCTCTCTTCCCTTTTAATAGTGATTGCACTTGAATGATCATGAATTTGATTACTCTGTCTCATGGAGTGTTATTCTTGTCCCATTTTACTGGGTTCATTATGAATATTATACCAGGATTACTACATTTACTTTTCTTCATCACTGATTTACTTATAAGAGCAGATGAAGTTTTCAGGCTTAGCAAGCCTTATATTATTCTGGGCCAAACTTTGGTGAAAACACCACATAGGGCACATATTCTGACTTTGTATTCAAATAACAACAACTAGGATCTGGATGAACTACAACAATTTGCAAAATTCAAAATGTACTTAGGTATTATTTGAGTATAATTGCAAATATAAGAAAACTCCCTAATCAAGTTATATTAATGATGCATTATTAATCTGATGTAAAATTCTTAAGAAATATGTTCCTAGCCATACATTTTCTTCTGTGTATATATTTGATGTAATTAACCATTTCTGTTACTCGGGTGACCCTCTTATATCTATCTATAGTGGTTTATATGGTTTATACAGTACTTACCTGTTCAGATCAGCTTATCAGATTTCTAATACAATCATACAAAATGGTTGACTTCAGCAAATATTGTGGTTATTAGACCACAGTGTTTTGTGATTTTCCTCGTAATCCCATTTGGGATATTAAACTTTTAAAAACCTGTCCAGGAAATAGACTTGAGGACAAGTATGGTAAGTGGTATTATAGAAGAGGTGTGTTAGGTTACTTGATTAAAAAGCTTACAGAATCATAGAATTGTTATGATTGGAAGAGACCTCAAAGATAATCAAGTCCAACCATCTACATAATGCCACTATGCCCGCTAAACCATGTCTCGAAGCACCACATCTGAATGTTTTTTGAATACCTCCAGGGATGGTGAGTTCACCACCTCCCTGGGGACCCTGTTCCAATGCTTAATGACTCTAACACTGAAGAAATTCTTCCTAATATCCAACGTGAACCTCCCCTGGTGCAACTTGAGGCCGTTTCCTCTTGTCCTAAAACAATTGTCTTGTCTGCAAACAAAGGAGAAGAGAGGCACAATGGCAGATAGGGGAGCCCAAATAATGCCTTGCTGTGGCTACTTCCAGCCCCATCCCAGGAGAGCCATCAGCCCATTGAAGTCCTATCTCCGCACCCACAAAGGAGCACAGGGGTACAAGGCAGGTGGGGGAACTCAGTAACCCAGTTAGAGAAATAGCCGCTGCCCAGCTCCTACCAAGGCTGTCTCAGGACAGAGGCTCAGCACCATGGGATGGGGACACACACTCTCTACTTGTTCTGGACTTGTTTTTAGTTCTTGATGGTGAGCAGGTTGATTGCATAGTTTGACTGTCTGCTTGAGCACGCAAACACTATTCTGTCGATTGGGATGAGAGGTTGGCCCTATTTTGTTTACTTATACTAAAATGAAAGTTTGCTGCCTTTTCACTATCTAGGCCTAGCTTATGCTAACTACCACAGTGAATTGCACTGTTGCAACTCCATTGACTGTTTTGACTAGTTGTCACTCGACTCTACTGGAAGCCTGTGGTGACTTCATCAGAGAAAGGTGCTATATTTAGTAAGACATATCTTGCTGACTTCTTGAAGGTTTTTATAGTTCTTTCTGTCTTCAGAGTGGTAAATTATTCAGCACACTACACTTTTTTCCTGAGAAAATTCCTGAAATTTATTTTAAACATGTAGATTAAAAATCATCCGTTCAGCAGTTTGTTTTCACTTGGTACAGATTAAGTGAAGTCTGAAGTGAGTAGCAGCTGAAGTTTAAAGTTTGAAATTAGCTATGAGAAAGGAAATGATATCAATGAAGATTCTATGGAAAAAAAGGTCTTATAATTATTTCACAGTTGCTTAGGCCTGTGTAATACATTGTCTTTTGGGTAAACAAGCATTGTTCAGATCTGGCTTCTGATATTCTGTTGTATGGCAGTTACTAAATGGACCCAAATCAGTTGTCCTCCCGAAAGATTTTGAAATATACTTTCCTTTTTGTATATGTAGTGCGGATAGATATTTGTTAATGAGAAAACGTTCATGACTTTATCAGCTCTTCCCGATGTTCAGGTTTTATTTTGTAATTGGTGCTTTTGACAGTGCTGTGGCTAGACAACTGTGCCTGGTTGACTGTTCACTCTGGACTCTCTGAAGTCTGGATACCTTGGTGTCTAGGAGACATTTGTTGTCTTATTTTATTCATTGAATCATTGCATTGCTTTTCAGGATTGTTTGCTTATAGGTGTGTGTTTACCATCTCTTAATAGTCAAATAACAGTATTTCAATTGACAATATTGCATGTCTTCTGTTCCTAAGGATATTTACTGCTTTGAATTCACTGTTCTCTTTACAAAGTCAAGTCTGCATTCACGTAACTTGAATGTTCTTTATCACCTGTCACTTGAGACCAGAGAGCTTTTTCTCTTCACAGTATTTCTGAAGTTCATTAACATTTTGCCTTTTCTGTTCTGTGACAATGGATGTACAAAGAAGAGAATGCCCAGTGCTGTTTTAGTCCCAATCAACTACCCTGCTGAAGTAGTACTTTTTGTATTTAAGCAGCTTGAGAAGCTTGAATTCCATTCTCTGATTGGCATTCAAGTATGCCCTGACATTCTTTCAAAATGAAAATTAAAAAGTCTTGAAGCTTAAACTTCAAATCTGTCTACTTTGGACATTTACAAAAGCCTCATGAGATTCAGGACTCCATGGCTGCCATGAGCTGGCCAACTCCAAGTCAGATTGTATATCACCAGGGGAAGTTCCCTTAGAAAGTCTGCCATGAAAGGATACACTTGTACTTCATCAAAATGAATGTAAAATATCTGAAGCCTAGAGGGTCACCATTGCAGTTGTCTGTCAGACAGGCTGAAACATACCTTCTACTAACCTTCGTGGTGAGTGCAAAAGTGAAGATATACATGTGCATTTTTCTTCTTTGCCTTCAATCAAACTGCATAGTCATGCATGTCGTGGTCTTAGAAACCACCAGCAGATTACGCCTCTGAGGCATGAACCTAATAGCATTTGGTCTTGGCAGGTATGAGGATCTCTCCTGAACCTCCCTCTCTGTTTCTGACACCATTAAGGGCTTTGAATTCGATGCAGTCTGTCACAGAAAACTCTTGCTCCCAGTATGGTAGTGCGCTAGCCTATTATCCCTGTGACTATAAGCGTTTTTGTTCAAGAATATACTTTAGTGTTGCACTTTATTTTACAGACTGGCCAGGTACAGAGATGAACATTTGCTCTGGATAATTTCTCTTGGAAAATAAATCTAGTCATACAAAGCAGGTGAACTGGAGAATCTGACATTTTAACAGTAATGCTTACTCTCTTTACCTGTTGAGTTGCTAGATTCATTAAATGCTTTCTCCAGACAAGCTCCATGTGTAAGATTTACTCAGGCTGGCCTTGCATGGCCCAGTTGTATTAGCATGAAAGGATGAGGTGCAGATGTATCTACTTCCAGAGATGACACAGCTTTATTTTTCTCTCAAGAGAGCGTCACCTTCCCAGACATTATTCAGAATTAGATATTTGCATGTTCTGTCTTCCTAGAGAGAAGACACATTTATAACTCTGCGGAATGCTTCTTTCAGGATCTACTAAGTGCATTCCTTTAGGGATTCCCTTTAATGAGGAGGCAGAGCCATTGCAAAGCTTAATGAGCATTCTATGCTAGTTATTCACATCTGAGTGCCATTGCCTGCTAATGAGGCTGTACTGGAGCCAGCTGGCCTATTTTGGGAAGTTCTTTCTCCTATCATCTTGCTGTGAACATAATTGGTAGAAAAACATCTGAACTGGAATTGGGACTTCCTATGTATTTGTCCTATCCTCTTATCTGTGGTTGTGACTGCCAGACGGCTAGGTTCTGTAAATTCAGGGATAAGATTGTAAATTTTTGAATGATCTGAAAAATGTTCCATCCTCTGCCTCATTGCAGTTTCAGCTTGCGAAATTGGAGGCTCTGTTTAACCTCTTAGGTTTGAATTCCTAGATAAATTGTCATCTTTCTCTGACTTTTTCACCAACTCTGAAAGGTCCTCCTTTCAGTCCTTGTTAATGCCCAAGTGGTCTTCAGAGTGTCCTTTCAAACTTCTTTACGTGCTGCAGATGTGGTGTCTCAATTGTGGAATCATTTGTTCTAAGGACACAGTATTTACTCCTCAAGACTGTATCTTGTCTAGAAACATGCAGGTATTGTTGCAGACCTTTCACCTGATGATGGTTTTCTGTTCAGTTCCTCTAACAGTCAAATTATTTGCTCCCTCTAATACTGTCCAAAAAGAGGTGATCACTGTAGAACACCTACAGGTTCTGGGCTCTCAAACCAGTAGAACTCACTGAAACGTAGACCTTCCTCACATTTTACCTTCCTTTATACAGTTTGCACCCTGTTCACACTTAGACTGGCACATTTTCTATATCTGAGTGTCAGATAACTAGCAGTGAGTGTTGGAGTTGACAGTGGTTATGCAATACAGATTGCCTCATTATTACCCGACAAATCCTGATCTGCAACCCTTTCCAGAGAAACTCAGCCTGACAAATTGGTTGCCTGAACATAAATTCTGTATTGTCACTTCAGTGCTATAGAACCAATTCCAGGGTAGCTCAATAGCAACTATTTCTTAAAGCTAAAGAAGATGGACAGTGGCACTGCATTCTGGATTTAAAGGAACTCTTACATGCTTGTCTTCAAGATAATATTAGTCAGTATTTCCCTGGGAATTGGAAGGACTGGTCTGTAATGCTGAATCTCCAAGTACTGTATTTTCATACAGTGATAAGACTAACTTGATATTATTTTGTTATTTTCCCACAAGGCATTATTGCTACTGTCAGAAATGGGGCTTGCTTATCAACAGTTTACTTCAGGCCTCCAGCTCTTCAGGAGGTGACCAGAGTTGTATTTTTCACAATCTGGCATCTGACACAATAATCTCTTGGAAGTGGGATAAATCTATTTGACTTTTCATACCAAAGGAAATGTTTGATGCTTTTTCTTCTGTACTGTCGCTGCCCAGACTGTCTCAAATATGTCCCTAATGGCACAGTTAACGGGGCTCAAATACTTCAGTAGGAACAATTTTTGTTCAGGTAATGGTAATTCTGATACTGGTGCTTTCTATTTGAGTTGGCATAACCTACAGAATTGTGGTGCTGGGAACTTACGGTTTTTTAGTTACACTTCTGAGATTTCTGTTTCTTCATTCCCTGTCAAAGCTGGGGTCATGGTCATTTGTTCCTTGAAACATTTTACCGTGTAAGGTCAATATCACTATGATAACTAAGTCATTTCTACTGCTGCTGTTACTACCAAATATCAGAAGTTTTTGAAGCTTCAAGAAGTACTGTTCAAAAGAAAAAACCACAGCTTTTTCATCTTTTGAAAATCTGAGATTTTAATTTCAATATCCCATTGTTACAGAGGCTAAAATGGGTCATTTTTCATCTTGAGCTGTTGAAGAGTGACAGATTTAAAACCATATGATTTGAAGACGCTGATAAAACATTTCAGAACAAAAACTTGAATAATTTCCCTTTCCACTCTTTTCCTTGTGAAGTTCAGACTTACTGTGTAGTGCTGAGGAGGTCCGGGAGAGCAGTCATGTATCTCTCTGATTACTGGCAAGTGACAGCAGCGGTATAGGAGCAGCATTCCCTGATGCATTTCTTGTAGACATCAACTTCTAAATAAGAGTTTCAGTAAGCTTGCATAAATATGCATCAGTATTTACTCCTCTATTCATAATTTCTAAGGTTTTATTCATAATTTCTAAACTTTTGTCTGCTTCTGAGAACTATTTTCCCACCAGTTCATTACTATACCACAGTCTTGCTATTTGAAGTTGTAGAGCATTGTAAAAAATTTCAAAAGGATTAAGGAAACTAATAAGTGAAATAAGAACAACAGTAAATGCTTATATTAATGTTTTGTCATAACAGAAGAACAGGAGTGCCCTCTAGTTCTCTTAGAAAAACCTAAAAAATACAATCAATTCTAAAATATAATTTTACCTTAATGTCTTCTTGGAAAGTAATCTTATTTAAATAATTATTTCTTTATGCCTTTCTTTAAAATAAAGAACTAGAAATAAAATAAGCATAAGAAATAAATTAGTTTTGAAAAAAAATCTAGATGTAATTGCCAAGGTGTGTGCTAATGGACACACTAATAGACATTAGGATATTGCAGAACTTCTCATTTGTAGTATAGCGTCATGCAGAAAGTTGCATCTCAATATTTGTACTTCTCCCCACCGACTCCTCCCTCTGCAAAGGGCCACGCCGCCTCTGCAAAAGGCTGCTGGCACTGAATACCATCAGATTATGCATGACTTTTCTGTTCCTATATTGTTTTAAGGATCTTTTTTGTCCTTTCTGGTGTTGCAGCAGCATGTTTTTAATTGCTGTCTGGATGAATTATAGTTCATTTTGCAACTACTGTATCTGATATAGTGGTGAGATTATTATGTGTCTTTGTAAACATTTCAGAATAAATATTGAAAAATAAGGCTGGTATGTAGTTTTAAATAGATTTTAGGTATTTTGTTTAAGGAAAATTTGCAAAAGGATGCCTTTCACAAATCTAAGTTGTAGAGTCATCTCTAAAAAAAACATCAATGGGAGGGTGGAAAATAGAATTCTGATGTTGTTACTTCATCCTATTTAAACGTTTTATGCTATTTCCTTTAGAACTGAAACTGATTTGTTTCTTGCTAGTTAGAATAAATATGCAACTCGTTTACCAATTCACTTATTTAAAAAAAAAAAAGTTGGTTTATCCTAGGACAAGTGACAGAAAAGGGAAACTGTATAGCAGACCATCAGTTTTGTGACTTGAAAGCTTACCTTGTGCTTGTCTGTATTAGTTGTAACTTTCACAAATGCTACTAAGGAACTGAGGTGACGTAGTTGTATTTTCTTGCAGAGGAATTCCTGGGAAGAAATGTGGAACGGTCATAGTAACAGCAGAGGAACTGGGCTGTTGCCGGGTAAGTGTGTGTTCATTGCTTTTTGAAAAATAAAATGAAAATGATTTTGCGATTTACACGGTACCAACTTGTCAAAGTTCTAATGTATAAATTTGCATTTTGTGATATATGTAAGAATTGGGATACTTTTTTCTATCAGTTACTCTTAGTTTTAGATAGAAGAAGCATAAAGAAGCAGAAAACAATAGGAAGCATACAGTTTTTTATTTTTAGATGGGTTTTTAATCTATTTTAATCTATTCTTTGTTTAAGTAATTAATCACATTTTAATCTCTTAGTGTCCAATTTTTGAGAGAGATCCATTTGTTTCAGCCATGGAATTATATTTCAGTTATGGAATATTGACATTACATGAACATCAAAGTAAAATTTTGGATTTTTAACCTTGTTTTATGCTAAAAGCGAGTCATATTATTTAAAAATGTAAAATTAATGTTTTTTGGAAAAAATTAGTAAGTTATTTCAAAGAATCACCATAAAAGAAGAGTTTAAACAGTTTTCTTTAAAGAAAGTGAAGGCTTCTGTGGCCTGTTAGTGGCAGGGGGGGGCTTATTTTATATAAAAAAGAAAGGGGGG
>NW_009605367.1:50287-57216 GCF_000690535.1 Cariama cristata | reverse complement strand
GTTAAGTGGAGAGACATGGTGTGGTCATGACCTTCCCCAAGAGTGTCACTACTCCTACCCCTCCTAGGGTTCATGGAGATGTGGATTGGACAGAGGAGGGGGCTTACTGGTCAGAAAGCACCTGACAGCCAGGCCAGCGCAGTTGCTTCCCAGCACTGAATGAACTAGCAGCAATCTGTACATCATAGGGAAACAGAGACTGGAAGGAAGAATAAGGAAAGTTTGTAGATATAGGGACATAAAGACTGATTGGAATCTAAGGAGGGGGGCAGTTTATCAGACCATGGTATATATTGGATGGGGCTGTAGGGTGTATCTTTGAAGAGTTTGCAATGACAGGATAGAGAATCTTAAATGAAGAAAGCAATAATATTAGACATTTGATGAAAATGTACAGGGGATCCATAGAGTACAAGATTAGATACATATACCTACAAAAACACCTTGAGGCTTGAAGATATTTGTTTCTGGGGCTTAGTTTTTGTAATTTGGTGGTGTTCAGGGGATAAGGCTTAACCTTTTGTATAACTTCTAACTTTTATACCATGTCATAAGTGGTTAATTTTTTTCTATTTATGCAATAGTCATGTTTCTCTTTTTACTAATATATCTGATAGCTAATCTGTTTAGGCCTTATTTTCTTAAGTTCATTAGATACTTGAAGTAAAAAGAAATCCTTCATTTTGTGCCTTATTTCCAGCTTAGTCAAATTTGTATTATTTCTCTGCAGAAGTAGTATAGTGGTATATTTGAATAGCACATGGGGTTAAATCTGACTTACCCTTTCCAGGCAACCTGCCAGTCCTGCAGAGTTATGTTAATAGGGTGCACCAACTCAGTCTCATTTAACTGCCATGTAGCAGTAGGAAATTCCTATGTTACTGGTACAAATGAATACGTATGGTCATGGAGAATGCCTGGTTTTCCCCTCTGTTTTACATCGGCTCAAACTTTTGTATGTAGTACATGATCAAAATGTTCACACTTTTATCAGATAGGTGCATCATTTAATTGCTTTCCTGCAGAAATTGTACGCCTATATTTCTTAAAAAGTTACACTCCTACCATTCTTAAGAGATGTTTGCCATCACCCCAGCATTTATTGATAACCTTAAAAGAGACTAAAGGCAATTTTTTCCTGATATTCTGAGTTTATCCTCCAAGACCAGCATTTGTATCCCAGTTGTAACAAACTGTTTAAAAATCACAAGTATGTCATTAAATCTGTAATTATAATAGGATTTTTTTTTTCTTTCCCTTTTATTGAAGACAAATACTAGGTGCCTTCCAAGGCTTTTATGTTCTGCCAGGTTCACCCCACTCAAATTTGACATATATGATGACTAGTTTGAAATTACTGAAGGGACTCAGTCTCTCTCTCTTGCACTCTCTTTTGCGTTCTCTGTTATGCTCCTTCATATGCACGTTCTGTCACGCAATCTCTTGCACTGTCTCACCAGCTGTCACATATTTTCTCTGGGATATTTTCCTCCCTAAGTTTATTCAGTAATTGGATGAATTCTTATCTGATCTTCTGAGATTTTTTTGCCAAACTTTTATAGCTCATACTCAGAATGTCAAAGATTTTTAGAATCACTGAGTTGCTGAGGTTGGAAGAGACCTTGGGAGATTGTCTAGTCCAACCCTCCTGCTCTTCTTAGAGCAGGTTACTCGGGACTCTGTGCAGTTGGGTTTTGAGTATGTCCAAGCAGACTCTGAAGTCTCTCTGTTTCAGTGTTTTGCCACACTAACAGTAAAAAGTTGAGGTTTTTTTCTTGTATTTAAATGGAATTTCCTATATTTCAATTTGTACCTATTACTACTTGTTTTTGCACTGGATACCACTAAGCAGAGTCCGTTTCCTCCCTCTCATCAGGTATTTATACAAATTATAAGATCCCCCTGAGCCTTCTCTTCTCCAGGCTAAATAATTCCAGTTCTCTCAGCCTGTCCTTATAAGAGACATGATCCAATGCCTTAATCATTTCAGTGACCTCTTTGCTGGCATTTCTCCAGCATGTCCTTGTCTTTGTTGTACTGGGAAGCCCCGAACTGAAGACAATACTCCAGGAGTGTCATTTGTAAACTTGCTGAGGGTCTACTCTGTTCCATCATCCAGGTCATTAATGAAGACGTTCAATATTATTGGTCCCATTTTTGACACCTGGGGTACACCACTAGTGACTGGTCTCCAGCTGGACTTTGTGCCACTGATCATGAGCCTTTGAAGCCCAGCACTTCAACCAGTTTTCAGTCTACCTCACTTCAGTTATCTAGTCTGTAATTCATGAGTTTGTGAACAAGGATATTATGGGAGACAGTGTCTAAGGCCATGCTAAGGTTGCGAATAAACGACATCCACTAGTCTCCCCTCATCCACTGAGCCACTCATTTCATGAGGGAAGGCTTCAGGTTGCTCAGGCGTGAATTTCCTGTTTGTAAATCCATGCTAATAACTCTCAGCCACCTTCTTGTCTTTCATGTGTTTGGAAATGTTTTCCAGGATTATTTGCTCTATCATCTTCTCTGGGGTTGAGGAAAAACTGGCCTGGATCCTCTTCCTTGGCCTTTCTTGAAGATAGGAGTGGCATTTGCTTTCTCCCAGTTCTTAGGAACTTCCCCTGAACATCATGACTTTCCAAAGATAATGCAAAGTGGCCTCACAGTGACTTTGGCCAACTCCATCAGCACTCACAGGTCCCATGGACTTCTGTATGTCTAGTCTGTTTAAATGTTGCCTACCTGGTCCTCCTCTACCAAGGGAAAGTCATCTTTGTTGCAGACTTTCTCAGGTCTGGGTCTCAGGTGCCCAAGATTCTTGAAGGCAAGTCTTACCAGTAAAGACCAAGGCACGGAAAAGTCCCTGTTTCTCATAGTCTTCTATGTCGTTTGTCACCTGCTCCCCTGCCCCACTCAGTGGTGAGCCCACACTTTTCCTAGTTGTCCTCCTGCTGCTCTTTCACCTGTAGACCTGTTTATAGAACAGTCTTCCAGCAGGCCCTGCCCCAGTTAGCTGGTGAGTCTGCAGGTTTATCTTTGCATTTATAATCCTTCTTGCATTCTTGACTCTGCCCAAAGAGGTGACCATGTATGATTATCAGTTTGCCTGACCACAGCGAAGAAACTTTTCTCCTTTTTTTGTCATCAGAATGAATGTATTTGTTATCTTCCAGGCTCATTTTCTGGAAGCTTCTAGACTCTTAATAGCAAGCCATTTACTTTACAGATGGCAGGAGAAGAGAACTGCAGGTTTAAGTCATTGAAGGAATGAGGCTTAGTCGTGTCTCACCAGAGTTTTTAAAATTATTTCTAATATTCATTCCTTGCCTGTGCATCTGCTTCCCTCAGAGTGCAATTTTGGATGTCAGAAAATACTGGAAGAATCCTGAGGCATTTAGCGTAGAAATTAATCCTTCCTCTGCAGCCCCCTATGAAGGAATTCTTGGTTCCAGCAGTTCAAACTGCACTGTAAGGACATTGCAGGAATACAAATATGTAGAGGGCATCTAGAATGCATATACCCTCATTGATTTTGTTTTCTATTTGTATGGTTATTAGTCAGTGATTATTTTTTTTTCATATTAGTGTAATAAACTGCATGCTTTATGTAATTTTTCTGTGTTACTCATTTCAGGATTCAGTTTTAATGCAATTCTGTGCGAACAAACTAGACAAGAAGGACTTCTTTGGAAAATCTGATCCTTTCCTTGTATTTCATCGAAGCAATGAAGATGGCAGGTAGACAACTATTAAGTATTTTTGCTGCTAAACAGTAGGCAGCTTACTTATTTTGCAGATGGTAATATAGTTTTAATTTTTTAATATTTGTCAGATTAAGCTGTGTTTCTTTTATAATGTTTGTTGGATTTTAGTATCATGTTATGCGGCATAAGAATAAAACTATTGTAACAAATAGATCAAATATCACAACACAGGGTTTTAAGAGTTAAATGTATGATGAATATAAAACACTATGAAAATTAATTGTCATAAAAATAGTTAAATAGCGTTACTTTTGCTAAGATATAGTAAACCTTTAAATTAAATAGATTTCTCAAAGAAAATTGTAGCTGCAGAATATGCTAATGCTTAGAAATTGTTTTAGACAAAAACATTTTATAATGCAAATTTTGAAATAACTTTTATCTTTTTGACAGAGTTCTGGGAAATAGAATTCAAAAATACCTTAAATAGAAAATTTTTTACAAGTGACTGTTTGCTATGTTCACGCTTAGTTTGTTAAAGTAGGTTAATCTCTCCTGTTCTGCTGCTAAGACTTGACATGCTAACTTCTGATCAACATATTGCTTACATGGGGGTCTACTGGCAGGTTAAGTTTTCTTGGAAACTGATAGTCTTTACATGTAACATTGTATCAAACCAAAGGCTAGACATATGATATTAATTGTTTCAGTAGTTTAACTGGAACAGTTGTTAACATAAATCTATGTATGGGTATATGTGTGTCTGTTCCCTGCTCTTTTCCTCTCAGAGGCAGATTATAGGAACAGCTTCCTGAATAAATGCTGAGTATCTTAAATTGCAAACCTGGAGGAGTTAAGGCTCCTTTGTGAGTGGCGTTAAGGCTGTTAGTGGAATTTCTCTGGGCATTACTGGAAGTGCTGACACATGCACTTTCTCTTGGCCTTGAGTGCCATGCTTCTCCACTTCCTTCCAAGGGGTGAATGTCGAACCACTGATTCTTTATTGGTCTCCTGTATCCAACAGGAGGTTGGGGCAGTACTTCTGCACCCATGGGCAGAAGGATGCTCGCTTTTCTGTCTCTTGGCTTCAGGTATGCCTTCCGAATCATAGCCATGATAAAAACATAGGCCTTTGGAATGTAATGAAGATATTCCCTCAAAGAACAACTTTAGTTACATGTTTATCTAGAATTTCAGTAGTGATTTCACCAGTGACCTTGCCTCCTTTTCTTTTGAACAAATCAGTCCCCAAGATGAGGATTCAAAAGAAGTATTTTAATTTTGCAACATTTAGACAAAGCGGAATGCATTAAAACAATTCATTGTATTTCATCTGAGAGAAAGTGATCATGGGATCTTACCGAGGCTTATATGTTTTACCTGAGGCAGCCCTGGTTAAAAAATCATAGGCATAAAATGGGGAACAAGAACTGGAAAGCTATGACTCTCTTGGCTCAGTTTCTTAATTGCTATACAAGAGTCAAATCCTTACTAGACCACTTTGTGGATCTGGATTCCTGGCTGTACAAGGCCCCCAAAAAATGGGATGGAGACAGCTCTTGCCTGAAATAACTTACTGAATGGTTGTAATTCTTGTCGAAGTTTTGGGTAAAAACATTTTAGGTTTAGAGTTGTTTAGCACCCTAGTCTGTAGTCTCTCTCAAACAGGTCTGTCCTCTTCAGTCCTCCCTTCTCCCTGATTTCATTGCGTTTCTGTTTTTCTTGTCTTAAATTTTATATGGACATTGTATGAGTGAATAGAGATTACAACTCTTTTGGTTCCATGTTTGATGACACAAAAGGAAAAGTAAATAAATATGTATCTTTTTTATTACAGTTTTACAATCTGCCACAAAACAGAAGTTGTAAAGAATACATTAAATCCAGTGTGGCAGGCATTCAAGATTTCTGTCAGAGCACTGTGTAATGGAGACTATGACCGGTAAGCTATAGGTTAAGCTTTCTTAGTATAGACAATTTTCTTCCTCATAACTCATGTATTCTTTTATATGTGAGTTTTTCTATGCAATTCATTTCCTGATGTTATTTAGGTTATTTAATCAGCATTTTGAAAGGATAATACGTGTTCAAAACTATTTGTCACATTAAAGAATTTAGAAAAATAAAACAAATATGCTAAATCTGTAGGAAATGTTCGTGGTGATCTCTGGAAAAAAATTCTTCGCTTTCTATGGTGTGATTAAGAAACAGAAAGAGAAGACTAATTTGAAGAATGGCCACTGTTAGTGTGCACAAGTATTTTTTTTAATAATGTTTACATCAAAAACTATGATAATCTGTCTTCCTTGGATGACACTGTAATGTCAGAGGATGCTGATAAATGATAGTGTTGAAAATATATAGGTAAGTAGATGAGAAACACAGAAGGTAATCATCATCTTCTTCAGATTTGAAGTTTTCAGTGATCTCATGCAAAAGGAACCATCTTTGAAAAACACGATGATAATACTATTTTTTTTAACCAATATTTTACCAATAATTACAAACAAATTAGTTGAGGAAGCATGGATACTTTTAGACTCCTTAAAAAATGGGCATGTTAACTTGTAACAATATCAACAAGAAAAATGTTTAACTCCCTGTTGATGACTTCTTATTCTGTTGTCATCATTCATGTTTTTGAAATGTATTTAGATGTTGGTGTTATTATTAAATACCCAGTTAAATGTCTGGTATTTTATCTATCTCTGCTACCTGAAATCTGGAGTACTGGAATTATTTTAGTAAGTACTCGAATTATTTAGTAAGACTCTGAGGAAGTATAGCTTTATCAATTAGTTATACTACTTTTAGAAGTGTATAGTGTAATATTAGTTTAAAATCATGAAGGAAATACATGAAGACTAGAATGAAACTATGCATAATATGTAATCTGAATGGTGTAGTAATGAATAGTAGATGGATAGATGTGCTAAGGTTCAATTCAGCTTCATGTAGACTCTGTGAAAAATACAAGAGATGCAAAATGGACTTGTCTGGGTATTTCAAAGGCAAAAGGTCAAAAATCTTGTTTCAATGCCTTGTAATCCTTAAACATCTGTTTTATTTTATTGTTGAGATTGATGTGATCAGGTCTTATTATCTTATATAAGCTAAGATATTTTATCTTATTAATTAAAATAAAAAGAGATTTAGTATTTCATTCTTGTAACCATGAACTAATGTTTCCATCAGCAGAAGCCAAATCCTTTGTTGAAACATATT
>NW_009605367.1:20331-50256 GCF_000690535.1 Cariama cristata | reverse complement strand
TCATTGTTTGTAATCGTTTGATACATGTATTGAAATTATGTAATACTTTGCTCAAATTGATGATTTTCCTATAAGTGTGTCTTTGAAACAATCTTCAATTTGAAATTTAGGTAGTTACTTTTCTACTTCAATTTTTATTTTCAGCTTCTGTGTATGTGATTACCATCCATTCATGTACATTTTATGTTACTGTGGTACATGATTTTGCCATGGTGTAACTCAGTTGCATTACTTTATCAAGCTAATTATTCAGTGAAATGTGTACACTAAAATTATTTTATAAGCTAAGCAGAATGCTTTCACAATAATAAATTTAAAGCTCTGTCTTTATAAGCTGCTTCTTAAAAAGTCAAAAGCTAATTGACTTGTGATTTTTTTTTTTTTTTTTTTTTTCCTTGTGTTTTTTTTTTTTTTTTTTTTTCTAGGAAAGTGGTATTGTTTTTATCATTTTTGGGGGCAATGGCCATTTTTAGTCTCTCCTTCCAGATCTTAACTGCTTTATTTGATCTGTGATACTCTTCCAGTACTTAATGTCATGTTCTTTCAAACTGAAGAAAAAAGGGTTCTCCTACATTGCTAACATTCTCCTTGTGAAATACTTGATATGGTGGTTGTCAGCCATGTTGGTTACTCAATTAGATGCAATAAAAATGCAGCAATTCCATAATAAGGACATTCTAATCAAATAGAATTTTTAACTTGTATATGAGTTCATCTGCATAATGCATAAGCAAAATAGTGCTCATGAAGCTAGTCTCTGGACACTGCACTATTTATCGTGTTAAAGAAAAGGTTTTCCTAATAATTAAAAAAGATGCTATGGTAGAGGCATATTGAAATAACTCCAGCATTCCAAAAGAGAACTAAAAAGTATAATAACATGCCTCAAATTATTGTGTAACTACTGTTTTCTCATGTTGATTCTACTTTGAATACTTTCAACATAATGTGCTCAGGGAATGCCTTATGAATAAAAGACTCTGGAACTTCATAATCCTGCCTACGCCAATCATACTTCAAATTAAGAAATGCTTGTTAGCTGTCAGATTAATTCAAATTGGTGTCTGCTGATAGTCCAGAAAAAGCATCCAAAGTTTGAGGTTTTATTTATTTGAAAACTTTGTTCTAAAAGTAAATATTAGATTCCTAAGCTCAGCATGATAGTACATAAAAACACAAACTCCAGAAGTCTCTTTCAGATAATGATAGTTTCACAGATCAAATTTTGGTGCTCTGGGTGCTGTGATAGATGTGAAAGTTGGGAATGATGTCATTAGTAAGAGTATATCACAGTAAACATTCATTCTGGGTTTGGGGAGAGTCAGTCTTCAGTTAGTGTATGCTTCTGAGTGAGCTCTGTCCACATTTTCATTGTGAAAAGGCCAGGATTTGCTTAATTTTTCTTGATCTATGTAATCATAGGATGGTCTGGTTGGAAGGGTCCCTCCCGAGCTTTCTTGTAGGCCTCTTTAGGTACTGGAAGGCTTCTATAAGGTCTTCCCAGAGCCTTCTCTTCTCCAGGCTGAACAACCCTCAACTCTCTCAGCCTGTCCTCATAGGAGAGGTGCTCCAGCCCTCGGATCATCTTCGTGGCCTCCTCTGGACTTGCTCCAACAGGTCCATGTCCTTCTTGTGTTGGGGTCCCCAGAGCTGAAGGCAGTACTGCAGGGAGAGTCTCACCAGAGCGGAGCAGAGGGGGAGAATCCCCTCCCTCGACCTGCTGGTCACGCTGCTTGTGATGCAGCCCAGGATATGGTTGGCTTTCTGGGCTGCAAATGCACATTGCCGGGTCGTGTTTAACTTCTCATCAACCAACGCTCCCAAGTACTTCTCCTCAGGGCTACTCTTAATCCATTCTCTGCCCAGCCTGTATTGGTGCTTGGGATTGCCCTGACCGATGTGCAGGACCTTGCACTTGGCCTTGTTAAACTTCCTGAGGTTCACACGGGCCCACCTCTCAGGCCTATCAAGATCCCTATGGATGGCATCCCTTCCGTCCAGCTTGTCGACTGCACCACACAGCTTGGTGTTGTCAGCAGACTTGCTGAGGGTGCTCTCCATCCCACTGTCCATGTCACCAACAAAGATGTTAAACAGTGCCCATCCCAATACCGACCCCTGAGGAACGCCACTCATCACCAGTCTCCACTTGGACATCAAGCCATTGATGGCAACTCTTTGAGTGTGACTATCCAGCCAATTCCTTATCCACTGAGTGGTCCATCCATCAGATCCATGTCTCTGCAATTTAGAGACAAGGATGTCAGGCGGGGCAGTGTGAAATGCTTTGCACAAGTAATCATACAATATGTTTTCAGCCATCACAGGGATGGGATTTCAGTACTACAGTAGCACTTAGTATCTCTAATAGTTTTGTTCTCTTCTTTCTTTCTCTTAATATGAGCTCTCAAATAGCACTTACACACAATTATTTGCTGCATAAAAGTTTTGAGACAGAGATAACCTAAACCCCAACATTCTCTAACCTTGATTTTTTTAAATTAAAGATTTTTTTAAATTAAAATAGAAAACCCATCCTCTAAACTGTGTCCTTTAAGATAAAATAGCGGTGTAGAGACGGTAAAATATCAGTATATGAAGATTTGAAAGGCCTTTTAATATCTTGCATCTCATGCAAAATAGGTAAAACTCAAGATCTGTGATTAATCCTTTTAATATGAAATAAATTTCAGGAGAGAGGAGCTTTCTTCAAGGAAGAATTACTCTCATTGAAGTTGCATGTCTGAAGATCCTTCTCAAGAATTTATCTTGGTAATCTTAAGAATTTATCTTAATAATTCAAGTTTTCTCACTGAGATGATTTGGCTATGTGAACACAGATTTGTAAGAAAATCCAAAACTTAAGTCCCACTAAACCTTATGTAAATCTTAACTTACTAGTGTGTCCTGTCTATCTTAATTGTAACGGGTTTTCAAACCTGGAAGTAAAATAATGGTTCTCTAGGGGAAGAAAGCTCTGTGATATTACCTGTTTTACTAAAATATGGTTTCCTTTCAAGGGTCAAATACTTGGTGGGATAAAGTAGATTTGGAGCTGTTCTTGACTTTATTCCACAGAACAACTTTCAATCAGTTTTCATTCTAAGGTGACATAACCCAAAACTGACATTCCACAAGAGGGATAAAATGTAACAAAGGTTGTGATCAGAGCCATGAAATTTGAGTTAAGAGAAACATCCAGACAAAGCAACTCCTTCTTTGCCTATTTTGGAATATCATAAAACATGCGAAAAACACCTAGGCATGACTTTGGTGTACATATATCAGCTGTTGGTCATCCTTATCCCCAGAGTCCCTTTGTAGTAAAGAAAATTATTCAACATGTATTCAACTGTATCTCATAGGAAGAATGGGGAGCAGCTTCCGTGGAAGTAATTGCTTGGATTCCTGTCCCCTCTATTAATACCACAGACTTGATGACTTCACTTCATGTGAAACTGTTCGGAAGAATAAAAATAAGCAAGTTGTTGCTTAAAATGTGGAGAGTCTGGAGGTGTTATTTTTCTATCCCATTTTCAGTTCATTTTAGGCTGGGTAGGATTCATTTTTACTGATAGTTGAATTTACTTATATATATATTCTTTCTGTAGTAAAAGAAGATAAAACTATATACTATCTCCATCTTGATATGTTTCCTGTTTCATTAGTGATGTTGATGGTAATATGCTATATAGTATTTGTGTTTTAAGAAATCCACTCTTCAAGTAAGTATGTAAAATAAGATTGATTCTTTACATAGGAAATTTTTGTTTTCTACATTTTGTCTGTTTCCCAGTCATCCCTGAAGCAAGAATAGTTAGAGCTGACCTCAGAGGTTCACTTTACTCATAAGGAAACAGTTCATCTCCACATTTGTCTTCCATTTGCAGCTTGTACATGTGTATAGAATCATAGAACGGTTTGAATTGGAGGGGATGTTAAAGACAGGGACACCTTCCACTGGCCTTGACACTTCCAGGGATGGGGCATCCATAACTTCTGTGGGCAACTTGTTCCAGTCTCTTATCACTCTCACTGTAAAAAATTTCTTCCTTATGTCTGGTCTAAATCTACCCTCTTTCAGTTTAAAATCATTTCCCCTTGTCTTGTCATGACAGGCCTTGCTAAAAAGTCTGTCTCTGTCATTCTTATAAGCCCCCTTTATATATTGAAGGGCCACAATAAGATCTCCCTGGAGCCTTCTCTTGTCCAGGCTGAACAACCCCAACTCTCTGAGCCTTTCTTTTTAAGAGAGGTATAGTCTCATAAATGTGAAGTAATGCATAGGAGGTACATGAGCTTGGTTATTGGATGGGGCTTTGAGCAACCTGGTCTAGTGGAAGGTGTCCCTGCCCATGGCAGGGGGGTTGGCACTAGATGGTCTTTAAGACCCCTTCCAACCCAAACCATTCTATGATTCTATGATCATACTTTTAATTAAACTGTTTTGATGTCCTGTCTCTGCATCCTGATTCACACATGTGTTGGATTTGGCTGAGCTAGAGTTAATTTTCTTCAAAGTAGCTAGTATGGGGCTAGGTTTTGGATTTATGTTGGAAACAATGTTGATAACAGAGGGATGTTTTAATCCTTGCTGAGCAGGGCTTACACAAAGTCAAGGCCTTTTCTGCTCCTCACCCCAGCGCCTCACCCCACCCCAGCACCGAGGAGGCTGAGGGGGGCACAAGGAGTTGGGAGGGGACACAGCTGGGACAGCTGACCCCACTGACCCAAAGGATATCCCATACCGTGTGACATCATGCTCAGCAATAAAACTAGGGGGGAAGGTTGGCTGGGGGGGCCGCTGCTTGGGGACCAGCTGGGCATCAGTCAGTTGGTGGTGAGCAATTGTTTTCATTTGCATCACTTGTCTTTCTTGGATTTTATTTCTCCCTGTTATTTTCCTTTTCATTACATTTTTTAAAAATTATTGTTACTATTTTATTTTATTTCAATTATTAAACTGTTCTTACCTCAACCCATGAGTTTTCTCACTTTTGCCCTTCCAATTCTTTCCCTCCCTGTCCTGCTGGGGCAAGGGGGAGCGAGTGAGTGGCTGTGTGGTGCTTAGTTGGCAGCTGGAGTTAAACCGTGACAGCACGTTAGCCAGTTGCAGATTCATCAGGGGGGTGCTCAAGAAACTGTATGAAACCATTATGTGCTTAACATTTTTCCTGAGGTGCTTCTCTGAAAATTAGCTGATTAGTTACTGTTTTATACTGTGAAAAAATATTTTAGATCCATGTATTATTTTGTATGTATAATAATCTACTAGTTTGGCTTTCAATTCTGATATTTAAATGAAATAAATTAGTTCTCCTATTGAAAAAGTGTTTACGCTAAGCACTTGCATGTTGGCGGACTTTAACATTTTACCACCCAGCTTGCCCACCAACTCTTGACTCCCTAAGAGGAGAGTGAGTATTCCCACAGTGTCCAGGGCAATCTGTCAGTTTGGGAAAAACTGGTACCCAAAGTCTGCCTCTGTTGTGTTCCCCCACCACGATCTGCTTGTCCCATCTCATTCTAGGAAGCCAGAGTCATGGTTATGTTGTGTAATCTGATGGTTATCTAGTTGTAGTCCAATGGAAGAATTGAACAACTATCCTGTTGGCTCTGTAGGAATTTAAAAAAAATTATGCTGCACTTTTCTGTTCTCTTTGGTTAGTTAGCCAAGCAGCCTCCTCTGTTGAGAGCTAGGGGGGAGTTTAAGAGGGGAAAAGTGCATTTAAGGACCAAAATGTATGGACTAGAATTCCTTTCTGCTTTAAATGTGCTTTACTTTGTATTGTGAACATTGCTTTTAATCTGTACTTTGCTGCTTAATAATTTTGTTTTATGAAGGCCTTCTCAAGCTCTGCACACTTCTTCTCAAATATGAATATATTAATTTTTTCTGTAAGATATTATTACCCCATAGTAAATATCCATTTTCCAGATAATAGCATATACCAAAGAAGCTTTCACAATAAATTCTAGTTTGTTAATATTCTTAAAAACTTTGACAATATTTTAAGGTTTAAAGAATTGTCTGTAAAAAGTCAGAGAATTTAGAACATCAGCAAGTAAAAATATATTGGTTAAACTTCCAATGTTTTTAATTGGTTCCTTAGATTCTGCTGTATTTTCCTATCCATTTATGAAGATATGTTGGATAACCTGAGTGACTTGCTATTTTCTGCCCCATGAGAAATTACTGGAAAATTCTGCCTTCTGGGTTTGACACAATTGATGCACCCATATGATATTAAAATACGAGCATTAAAGGCAATCTTGGTACAGTTTAATACATGTTTTAATAGGGTTGTGTTTTTTTAATTTTTTAGGACAATTAAAGTAGAAGTGTATGATTGGGATAGAGATGGAAGGTAAGACGTTAACTGTATTTTTAAACTTCAGGATTATCCGTGCATATTTATACACATGTTTTAAAACGTATAAATATATAGTGGTTGGAACAGGACTAGAATGGTATTTGTCAATATTTGGAGTACTGGTAAAAAAAATTTTGCTGTGCTACAGTTCTGTTTTGTTTTGCAATTGTGGTAAATGCTGATGTGTTAGCCTATTTCAAACATGATATGTGTATATTCGTACATGGAACAAGCAAGATGTAATGCTTTGTGATCTGTAAAATCAGTTTTGTGACTCTCATGTTATCAGTTTATGTACATGTATGAAGAGAGGCATAATCCATTTTATAATCTACTTTCTTTTGCTTAAAGCACTGCTTCATAAACCATTGCCTTTCAAGTATGATAAAATGCATGACCCTGCAATTGCTACTTCATGGTTGCCTGGATATTGCAATGTAGAAACTACCTATTAATTATCATAATTTCAGATTGGGTTTGAATGTTCTTTTCCGTGCCTGTCTTCATCAAAACGTTGTAAACTCTAGAGTTGGAAGACCTGCATTTTAAATAACTTAATAGCTAGAAAGAGGATGGTGGAATATACATGGAATTTCTGTTGCTTAATTCAAGAGGGGCAATCTTATTCAAGCTTGCTGTCTGTACTGAGCATACTTTTTTTTCTGAAGAAATTAGCCTTTCAAATTGCCTTTATTTTGACAAACAAGATAGAATTATTTTTTTATTAAACTGGATTGATACCTCTTGTTCTTTTAAAAATGTTTGAACTTGTATCTTAATATTTTGGTTAGAATCTGTACTCATAAATCATGGTACTAGAACTTGTATGTCACACAAGAATATGTTGTTTTCTGTTTATCTTTAAGTTGGTCTGTCTTAATTATTTCCTATTAATCTTAATTTATATTTTTAAATATATGGATACGTACTTACATTTGGATTTTTAAGAGTATATTATTTATTATACAGTAATGTCTTCAATATTAATAATTCAATTTCCCTCTAGTATTACAGCTAATGATACTGTGCTTCTATGGCCCAACAGATCTTGTAATTGTCATAGGCAAATTTATCCCGTCCTGCCATTCATTTCCTTGCTGTCAAGGTCCAAAACAAGTTTCAGCTTTCTCAGCTTATACTTTTGTCTTTTTGGTTCCGTCATGAAGCCTGTGGATTTATGAGCATTCTTATCACATATTTACCCTCTATAAATACCTGCTAGTGCAAATTCATCCTTCTTGATTAAATATTCACTGGAGAGACAAAATAATATATTCTCGCAATTAAAAATACAACAAATTAAATTAACAAAGCCATATTAGTAAAAAATCACTGCATCAGTGTAATGATGAATTTCTGTTAGCATCCTCTGTTCCTCACATAGATTTGCCAAATCCTTAAAAATGTGATATATTTATACTTTTGTATATAAATTACAATATTTTTGGAAATAATCTAACAATGGAAAATTAAATTGTATTGCCAAGTTAATAAAAAATAAAAATTTTATTTTATTAAGGTATCAAACCCCATGTGAGGTGCCATTTCATCCAAAATCTGAAACTGATGTAGGATTAAAAAGGAAGAAATCTGAAAAATAATATAGTGTAGCTACAGTTCTGAGTGAAATCTTCAATATACTGTGGAATTCAGGCAATCATTGGCCTCTATACTCTCCCAAACAATTTGAAAGACTATCTGCTTTTGCTCACATCCCACTCTGAATACCTATAAAATTAATATCTAAAAAACAAGAAGTGAAGGATACTATTTACATGTATTCCTTTTTATTCTAATTGTATGATTCCCCCCCCCGCCCCCCCCCTTTGCTTTCTACCTTTATTGAATTTAGAAGCAGACAGAACACTGACATCTTACATATTAAATTCCTCAGGAAGATGAGCAAGCACTCATCTTGTAACTTCAGACAATGTAAAAATCGGACAACTAGATTGAACTAGTCATTTAAACTACTTCAGTAGCTTACAGGGGAAAATGGTCTGACTGAATCCATCGTAACTGAAATAAATTGCCAGTTGGTGGTGCCTACGGCTTAACAGTGATTGTAGCAAGAACCTTAGTGCCTAGTTAAACTTCGACATTGCCAAATGTATCTGGCAAATGAATCCCATTCAAGAATTAGTCTATCGATTGTTTGTACAATGCTGCTGTTAGTTTGTATTACCTTCCATTTTTTGATGGACTCTTTGTTTATAAGCAGTTGTTACACTAGCTGATCACCTCACTATGCTGAATCTGTTTGCTCCAGAGATGTGCAGCCTGGGCAAGAGCAACCTTGGGAAAGATCATGAGAACACCTGCTAGATAGCAAAGCAAGTTATACTGAATATTGCAGCCTATTCTGCAATCAGTAAGGCAACGTTACTGTGCATATGCTTGATTTCTGAACCTTGACTTGACTTGACTCTCACTTCTTGATTCTTAGAGGGTTTTTTTAACTTTTTCCCTGTTCTGTGTTATATGTGCTTTGAAAAAAATGGCACCAACGTGGTGTTGGGTTGGGTTGAACTTCTTACTGTCACATTCATGAATTACATTAAGAGTAGTTGTATATTCTCAGCTCTTGTTTATTTTCGAGCATCACTTACAGTTTCTTGACTAAAAGTAATACAGGACCTTTGTAACATTAACACTATTAGGTATTAAATATTTCTTTATCTCAAACCAGTTTTTGCACTAAAATTGTCAAAATGTGAACCACTTGTTCTAATTGCTACCTTTTATTGCTTCTAAGAGCTGTGGCAACCCCAAAAATATTTGGTGCTCTAAGAAGTCACAAAAGTTGTTTTTGTTACTTTGGACAAGCCCACTAGTGTGAAACAGACTGACTTTTTTTGTTGTTGTTGAGTATCCTTATCAATGAAGTACTTGCAGACAGGTCTTACAGAAGGAAAAAATAAGATGAGGTGCAACTTCAGATCAGCACATCAGCGATACACTGATGTTTTTATTTTTCTCTGGAGGCTGTTTCACTAATTTCAGAGAAATTGTTACTTAGCATACATGGTGCAAAAGCCATTTCACAGAATTGACGTTTGTCATTTTTTTCTTTAATTTTAAAACTGTAAATATTACCATGCTAACCTTGGGCCACCAAAACATTCATCTGAGAATCTAAACACTGCAGGAGAGATTGTAAATCTCAGATTCTAGGCTCTCTCACCTTATTTCTTGTCCTCCATCTTCATCCTCTTTCTCCAGCTAGATAGTCGATTTTTAAATTATTGCACTTTTCCCCTTACTCATTAACATATTTCTGTTGATGTCCTTTCATCCATTGTTTTTTGTTTGCTTTAGATCATTTAAAAAAACCAAAGTTAATACAATTCTGAAAGTGATTCTCAGCAGTTCAAAGCATAGTGCCAAAAGTGGAAGATTTAGAGAGATGAGATTCAAGTGATTATTTTATGTGCTGATAGTCTCTGATTCAGTGTTCTGATATGCCACTCATAGACAAAAGTCTTTAAGTCTAGGAATATTTGGTGTTAGGAAGGCAAAGAGAATAACTTCTTTGGATTCTCAATCCAGAGACTAATAAGGAGATCCATTTGGTGAAGCGTGGTTGTGAATATTGGGAGGCATCAGTGCCTTGTTTTTCTTGACTAATACTCTTGATGAGTTATACTTCTGGCAAAGGCAAATGATGTCCAACAGGCACTCATCTTTCAGAGCCAACCTAGTGGAGGGGCATACATCTGTCTGAATACTGAGTGTTAAGATCCAGGTTCCTGATCTTTTAAGTACAGAGAACGCTCATACTGATTATATACACTCATGCCTTTTTAACGAGATTAGTCAGAGGAATTGTATCTTTCTAGCTCAGTTCTTGTCAGTCTGTGTGTATTGCCACAAGGAAAGGAAGTTTTCCAGTGTCTCTTAGAATTAAAGAAACAATTACTTTTAAGCACTACAGTTGTTTTTTTTTCCCAAGAGACAGCCCTATCATTGAGGTATTGTTTGGATTTCTGCCTTTGAAATATACAGGCTGACATGAAAATTTAAGGTGAGAACTGTTATGAAAGGGAAAGCTTCCTCTTTAACCGAGGTGCATTTTTCTTCAATGCCATGGTTACCAAGGTTAAATACAGCTTATGTGCTACAGCTCATATAGAAGTCAAGTTCCATAGCCTGTACTGATGGCTTCCTCTGTTCCTCTGGTTAAATAGTCATTTGCAATCTGGAGAGCATTTAATCAAAGGAGATGATACCTCCAAAATATGTTTAAGAAAAGTCTTAGTCTTTCTGTCTGGGAAGCAATTTGCTGATCTCCAAACTGGAAGGAGAGTGTTTCATGAGAGGTGGTCTGTTCTGAATCTGAGTAATGAGGAGTGTCTTCACCATATAGTATTTCTCAGGCTTTCTTACAGGATGCTTTGCTTATTTCAAATGCATTAGCATGATGACTGGACCTTTTAATTGTTTCACATGTTTTGTGAATGCATGCGGGTTTCGGAAAGTGAGAGTTATATTTGGGGTTTGTTACTGTCATTTCATATGAATAAATCCAGAAAGAAATTTCATGTTGCTATGGATTGTTTCCATTTTTCCTCTTCTTGCAACATTCAGATTTATTTAAATTTGCTTTTAATATTTATAGCTTCATTAGAAGTGGCTATATTTCTTAAAAACAAATTTTACAAGTAACAGTCATAAAACCTTGACTTTCGTTCTTTGACCATTGGAGGGCAGGTAAAAAAGTTAGTTTCATAGCTCACCAGATGTGGAGGCAGAGTGTAGAGGAGTTACAATGCCTTGTTAGGGAACAACTGTGAAAACAGAGGAGGATGGGGCAGGGGGGAATGGGAGTTGGAGCAGCAGTGAATAAAGTTCAGCTGGGAAGAGTGGAGAATGGGAACAGGTCTTCTGAGTGCTGGGAGTTGTGTAGCCAACTGTTAGGCACTCACCCCTGCGGTCGCTTCCGTTCCGGGTACCTGCCTGAGATACGAACCTGCAGTTCAGTCACTTCTGGCACGCCTGGGGTTTCTGTGCCCCAGCTCCCTGACCCCACCTGCCTTTCTCAGGGATGCTTCATCCGCTATACAGTGTGCCATCCCCTGGTTAAGAGTTGACAAAACAATTTTCAAAACACGTGACAGCACAGGAGTGTCAAATGCATTCTCGGAGCAGGAATAGAATTTAGAAAGCGAAGCTTGATAACCAGTGTGTTAGTGTTAGGTTAGGATCTACTTTCCAATGGTGTCTAATACCATAAGCTGAGTAGCCTGAGTGGATTGCTTTTCTCCTCCCAGATGGGTAGATATAGCAGCTGAAATAAGCTTTGGGTCTTCCCCTTAAAAGTACCATTCGGTATCACATTAAACAAATTGTCAGGGCTGGTCTTTTCTGGTTTAAGTTACTCCTTTCACACTCTTAATACCTCCCTTTCTCTCACGTAATCTCACACATTTCAGAGTCTGTGGTGCCAGTGGTCATCCAGTGAGAAGATGGTGATAGTCTTTGATAGCCCACTCTGGTTTTTTCATACTCTGTAAGCTTACATTGGAGTCAGATCACTAATTTACAGCCTAGTCCGCATTGTGCAGCTAAGTTAAGCAGAAGCCATCAGAAAGATTCAAGCTAATGCTTTTCACCTCTAAATTTTTATTACAAATAGAGTGAAAACACAACACAGGGAGAAATAAAGATTTTTAAGCAAATTATATCTTTTGCCATTACTCCTGTCTTGGATGTCAGTTCATATTGCTTGTGCTTCTCTTTTTCATAAATAGATGTAATACATGTTGAAATTACTAAATGCTGTGCATTTCATTTGAAAACTTTTTTTTATACAGCCATGATTTCATCGGAGAATTCACCACAAGTTACAGGGAGTTGTCAAGAGGGCAATCTCAGTTCAACGTGTATGAGGTAAGCATTGTGAGCATTTACTCACTTTCAGCAAATAAATGAGAACACTTCCAATGTTTTCATGGCAAATTGATCAAGTCTGCACAGTGCTTGTCAAAATCAAATTTTGGAATTATTTCACATTTCTCCTTCTATAAAGAGGAACAGAGAATCTGAAAGTGTTTCTTCATAAAAAGATTTAAAGGCAAGTGAGTACGTGTGCATGTAGATGCGCACTGGGCTCGATAGGGCAAGAAGAGCACTTCAGGCAGCTGAGTTGGTATGACATAACTTGGAGCAAATACTGGGTTATCCCCATTTGTATATAACAATTTGTCATTTATTTCTCCTTTTACCAACTGTTATATGTGTTGTGTGCTATTTTCTCCTATCCAAAGAATGGTGATTCCTGCATCAGATGCAATCACATGTCTTTGATCTTAAGTGCAAACTTTATAAACTTTAGAGTTTGGATGCAGGGCTTACAAGTGACAGAGAATTTAGCTTACTTATTGGTAGGGCTTTTTCATGTTACCCTCTTTTCTCAAAAATTTGCACCTTGTTTCTGGTTTAGGATTCATACATCTGCCAGCTGCTGGGACTGACAGGCATTTGTCAATTCAGTTATAGTTTTGTATTATTAGATGATTTCTAACTGTGGTAAGACATTATCATGTATTGTAGGTGAATGCAGACTACATCCACATTCCCTCTTACTCTTCTTTCTCTTCTCTTTTCTCCTCAGGACCCTGTGACCAAAATTGTGCAGGCTTTTTTATTTCAGATCTAATAAATCCCTGGTTTAAGACTTCTTTCTTAATTTAGTCTGAGATTATTGGGATTTGCAAAAAAGTAAACTTTTTTTTTCCCAAGATCGAACTTTACTGAATCTTCAAAATATGCTGTAATTTATTCTCAGAAGCAATCAATTAGTTTGTACAAACAAAAATTGAGATGCACAAAGTAGAAGTCTCATAAAGGCACTAATTTTTGTCATTTTTTTCCTTTTTTGGAAAAGTCCCTTTAAAAATTATCCTAGATAACAGTGTGTGGTACTGGATCTTCCAATACTGTGAATGTGTTACCCAGCTAGAAGCAGTACAGGTGAGTTAGAGTTAAGTTGCATCTGAGCTAGTAAGTTCTGCCTAGATTGTCGTAGTCTAATGATCAGTTCTGGTGCTGATATAACGTGGTTATCCTCCTTTTAGGACTAGAGGTAGGAAGTCTACCTACACTATGCTGTGTATATGTACTGGCTTGTTTAGGTCTGTGTCAAGTGTCTGCACTGCATTGCATCACTTACTTGGAGTTGTCTTCCAGAATTCCTGTAAAAGGAATTGGTTTCTTTCCCATGGTGAAACAATGTGGAGTGTTTCAAGTTCGACCTCTTCTGTTCTTCTCTTTTTTTTTTTTTTGTGTGTGTATGTTTGTATACAAAAGCCAGGAAATTTTAGCCCTAATTTAGATGATATGGGTGGTAGACAACCAAGGCTAGTTGCCTGACTGCCCTGTGTTTCCTTTCACCATTCCTTTTTCACCTAGCAGTAGCCTAGTGCTTAGGTACACAACAGTACCTAGGCATCTAGTTCACCATTATGATGATAGGCATTCCTTTTTTTTATTTGCACAAAACCCCACAGCTGTCTTGTGATACTGATGAGGTGGTGGTGTTTGGGAACAGGTGGCCTGCTTTATTAGAGCAGTGTTATCATAAAGAGATACTCCCTGCAAGGGCTCAAGAGTAGCAATTTTCATACGGTAATAATGCATATATTCCAGGCACCTGTATATTCCCATGTGAAAATACATGCTATTACATTTTCACATATGTATGCGTATGTCCAGCCATTTGTGTTACAGCTTTTTAGCACCCTCCACCTCACACATGCTCATAGACAAAGTGTATTGATTGTGCCAGATGCTTGCAGTTTCTCTAAGGTGGAGTGCTGAATCTAGGTTTTGCGCTGTAGGTCTTTCATAGCCTCACTTACTGAGATTTGCAAACAGCCTTCTTTGGTTTATTTTTAGCTTCACTATTTTGTTGTCTTTCTCAGTTCTGTTCTCATTTTTGCTGTCTTTCATTTCTGCATACGAGTGTTCACACAACACAAGAAAACTACCATTTAGGCAAGGCACAGTTTGTGGTCTTTCATAGCCTCACTTACTGAGATTTGCAAACAGCCTTCTTTGGTTTATTTTTAGCTTCACTATTTTGTTGTCTTTCTCAGTTCTGTTCTCATTTTTGCTGTCTTTCATTTCTGCATATGAACGTTCACACAACACAACTACTGTTTAGGCAAGGTACAGTTTGTGCTGTACTTATTATCCTAGGGTGTTTATATACTGGGAGCAGAGGAACCTTAGAAGAGTTTGAGTATGAAGTTCATATTCAGTGCTTCAGATCACAGAGTCATAAACACATAACTATGTGTTATAGGTAGACTTTTTTGGTGTGCGTTTTTGTTACGATTTCCAGACACTATATCTGTCTGATAACTCTGACAGATCCTTTAGAAAAATAAACTGATTATAAATTAAACTGATTCTAAAATTTTGTGTTAGTATTAAACACAGGAATGGTCCAGTTTTCAGTTTAGTTGTGTTTTCCTTTCTTTCACATTGAAGAGGCTACAGTCTCCTCTCTAATGAACTTACAAGATGTTTATATCAGTTGAGTAATGAAGATAACCCAGGAAAATACAGCATCTGCCAAAGTGCCTAAGGGAAAGATAGGAAAGGTGACAGTGCATCATACTAGAAGTTGCCTTCATTTTGCCTTGGTTCTTGGAGCCTTGCTCTTTGGGTTAGACCTTGACCCTTATCCTCATGCAATAGATTGCTGTCATCACACTGCAGTACAAATGCCCATTCCTAGGTCTGATTACCAGCAGGATTATTCTAGTTAAAAGCAGCCCTCTCTTGGAATATGTCATTGTACACACAGCCCTCCCACTCTCTAAAAGTTCTGGTAGCATAAAATGGGTCCTCTTACTGCATTAGCAGTTTCAACCCTTGTCTTACATAATGTACAGCAAGTGTAGGAATGGAAGAAAAAATAAGGCACTTAGCATTTGCTTTCCCCCCCCCCCCCCCTGTTGTTTTGGAAGTCCCTAAAAGTATTTCTCCTTTCTCATATTCTGAAGCTCCTTCCCAGCTTCTGCCTGGGACATTGTGTGTGATATTTTTCTTGGTGTTTCTTTAGTGATGCTGTCCTTGATCTCCAGTGTTACCAGAAGTCAAGATTTTGATCTTCTTCCTCCCTTCCAACCTTCCCCAAGGGAAAGTAATATCTAAGGCTCCTCAATATCAACAATGGTCATACGTGCCTTCTGAAAAAACAGGAATAGCTTTTTCCACCAAATATCCCTTTAACCTAGTCTTGTTAGCATGAGCATCTCCTCCTTCAAATTAGCAGCTAATTTGCCGTCGAATAATGCTGTAGATAATACAGGCATTTCTGCTGTGGGATGCCACCTGGTGACTTGTGGATTCATATGGGCTGTAGCTGCTTTTGGAATGATTCCATGACTAACTGTCTTGAGGACTGCAGTTCTATTCCCTCTTTGTCCATTCTAGTAGGAGAGCCAATTCTTGAATTTAGACTGACATATGTGTCCAGGTTGGTGGAACTCCTGATCAGCGTGTCAAGATCTTCATTGATTCAACCTTAATCCCATGATTGGAACTTCTTTCAGTTCTGCTTCTCCCAGGGGTGATTCAGATGTAAGACAAATGCAGCTAATTAGTCATGGTTATCCTGGTAGACAATTTAATTTCAAGACCCCTTATGTCCCTCAGAATAAATGCTTAAGACCTTCTTCCGGATTTTAGGTATCCTTTTGAAGGATTTAGGTCAGCTTCTGTATTTGCACCATGAGTTCCAGCATCATGCAGTTTGCATGCACAGTGTCTCTCAGAACTGAAATGTATTTTTTTCTTCCTCATGGAAAGATACTCTTGCTAATAATGAGAAGACAAGCCTATGTGGCTATAGCCTGTTTTTTTTTTTTTCTGTATGGTGTGCAGATCTTTGTTATTCCTTAAGCTGTCTTTTAATTGGTCTCAGACTACTGCAATTAAACTTCAGTATTTTGTAAAATTTCATATTCCTAATATGGGTGATCACAAATATGATGGTTTAGGCAAGCACTAGTGCAAAGTAGCGAAGGAGGCTGTTCCAATTATGTGCTGCGCTTTTATTTTGAAGATGAGCAGAGGTGCTTCTGTGCAAAGCAGGACAAAGATAACTGAAAGCCACAGGGTTTCTTCTTATTTAGACCCAAGATCAACCCCAGAGTTACAGTAATTTACAGCAGATTCCTATGGATAGTGTCACAGCACAGATTACTGTGTGCAGTGAAAATGTCCTCTCCTGTTGTATCACTGACATGACTCCTACCCTACCAGAAATACTCTGTCATAACATCTTAAGTCATTTTGCAGTTTCTTAAATATAGTATCAGTATCGTACTCCCAGCAATAGCATACATTTCCTGAGCATCTCGTTTGCCTCCCCACATTGCAACTCTCTGTACTTTGGTACTGCTTACTCTTGATCAGTCTGTGCAATATCAAAACAAAACAGACTGAACAAATATTCTTTTAATTGTTTTATGTCTACAAACTGACCCAAGGCAGTTTGTAAACTTTGTCTTTGAGTGGGTGTCCCATGTTTTCAGATTAGAAACATTGCTGTAACAAGCTCTTTTCAATTGACCTTTTTTTAATAGGTAAGAGTTCATGTAGCTTCATAGGTTACTGCAGGGATGTCAGACTTTCAGAGGCTAAAAGATGTTGTTTTATTTATAAAGTTATCTGAAATTTGAGAAAAAAAACCCACATAAATATTGTAATAACTATAGTACCTGGAATTACAGGAGAGACAAAAGCTGTTATTAAATTCATTTTTGATCCCAAGTAGATTCCTTGTTTCCCATGATCTTTCACTCCAAGCTGTAGTGCATTTCCTAGCAATTCCTAAGAAGCCAATTGTCAAGTTACCTGAAGCAGAAGGTTCCAGTGAATCTCCTTTTTGGCATTTAAGGACTACTGGCAAAAAATGTGCTGCTAATTCAGGCATGGATTCTGGAGAGTGAATGAAGGGCCACAGGGCAGGCAAGCAGTCTGTTACCTTCATCTTCCTCTTCTGGGCAATTGTCAGCAGGAGTCACTTTCTGGCTAAGATTCTAGTTCAACAAGAATTACTGCATTGTTTATAAACCACCATTACACAGATTTAATCCATTGCTCACCAGTCAAGACACTGTTATTAGGAGGGACAGGGGTTATTTGGGGGTTTTTAAGTGTTAAATGGATTACGTGTGTGTAAGGCAGTAAAAGCTTTTAAAAATACTTACCAGATAACTCTGTGGTGTACTGGAGGGAAAGAAAGAGTCACTCTTGTTTAGCCTGTTTGGGAAGACCTCCAATGATCATTATCTCTTTCTGCCTTACATTTCATAGCTGTTCTGTGTTGTGCAAAGAATATGATCTTTAAATGTAATGTCATTTTGGTTGGGGGGAGACAATTTTTGGAAGAGATGTATTACTGTTTTTCCAATTTCCAGGCAAAATTGTTTAAAAATTTTATAGCAGTTAAGTGACTAAGATTTCAATTGGGAATGTTTTCATTCCTTGTCATTCACAGAACATCTGTGAGTAGTTTACAGCAAAACTTGGCAGTAAGCCACAAGGATTTGAGTTTCCTATTTATATAGGAGATAGTTGATCGACCTAATTAACAAAATAATGTTTTGCTTCCAATTCCATGTGCAATTTTGAAAAAAGCAGGAGTACAGTTTAATGTGTATGTAGTGAAACTGACTGAGACTTGCCTTTGAAGGAGTAGGTACTCAGAAAGGAAACAATTTTTACTGGTGGCTACAGTGAGAAATTTTATAGGTATGGGTTCAAGACAATCAAGAAAACTGTTTAAAGATTTGTAGTCCAGTTCCATGAACATTCTTGTGTATGGGGAGTGCATTGAGCCCCCACAACTCCTATACACCAGTCAGGTGATGATAGGTGCCATTTTCATGAAATTACGGACTAGTTTCTATTCTGGCACAGCATGATCTGTCCCCTAGTTGCTCTTCCTGTCAGCCGGATCCTGTCATTGCACCAAATACAGAAACTAGGAGTAGAACAACCCTTGTGTTTCTCAGATAATACTGAGGAGAAGATGGAAACAAGTTAACTGGAATGTGAAGAGCTGCATTGTGAGATGAAGAAGTGGTGACACAGTATGCTGAAACACTGGAATCAGGAATGCAGAAAAACGCAGAATCTTGTGAAAATTCAAGGAAGTGTTTCACTGAGCACTCATTTAATGAACACTCTTACCTCTGTTGCCCCAATCCCCTATTTGTCAAATGCGAATAACAGCTGTGGCTTACTGTATCTACCATGAAGATAAATTCACCAGTTTTCAAATATGCATCCCAGCATTGAGGTGCATAAATAAACAGTATGCTGAATAAATTTATAATTCACTGAAAACAGACTACTTTCTGCATTGAAAGTATCTTAACACTTACCTTTATATTAAATCATAAATCATACTGCTTTAATATTTTTATCTGTTTCTAGGTAATAAATCCAAAGAAAAAAGGAAAAAAGAAAAAGTATGTTAATTCTGGAACAGTAAGTAAATATATTTTATGTTACTGGACACTTTGCTTTTCTTTTGAAACGGGGTGTAGTTGACTTGTAATTTAACAGGATTAGAATAGAACCTTCTGTGAAGGCCACAGCAATAAAGTATTTACTGTTATACAGCATTTATTTTCAGATTTTTTTTAATTTGAAGAGTCTGATAAAAGCTGTATCCAAGTGTGCTATTAAGTTGTCAATGATTTCCAAAATGAAATATGCAAAAATTTCAGTCAGATTCTTGAAATTATTGGACTGAACACTATTATTTTTTATCTGAAACATACCTGCACTTTTGAAAGTCAATTTTCTTTTCAAATTTAGCTGCTGAGCTAGCGTCAGTAAAAGCTAGTATGCTTATCATGGCTAAACCAAAAAGAGTCAACGCTTTTTATTACCAACAGATTTTTGTAAATTTATGTTGAACGATCTGTTAGTATAGTTTGGGATGAGAGTTTAATGTCCTTTTGTTCATATTCCATATTCTGTTTCATGAACCATTTGCTAGCAATGCCAATAATTCCCTTCAGCACTTTCTCAGCTTCTGTGTTCTGGCATCCATGATGTTCAAAACATCATTTACAAAAAATGAATATAAATGTTGAAGAATTGTGTGTTGGAAAACCTATTCAGAGATAAGATACGTTTTTTGAAAAGACATCTAGCATGTGGGGTTATTTCCACATGAACAGTTCCACTGAAGTTAGTAGGGCTACTTTCACTCTGAACTGTAGCCTTGAAGGAATGTTTTGTCATTCATTCTCACATTCTTTAATAAGTCTGTTCATCAGTAGGAAAATAAACACTTAGTTTGTACCTCTGCTTTAAATTGTAAAAAAGAGGCAGAAGCAGCTTGTCCATGAAAATCTACCATACAAGATCTGAATCGTTAGATAATATTTTTTTTGCTAACATACTCCTTTTGCTACAATTTAGGATGTTAAAATAAAGTTCTATTACGCTAAATTAGTGAGTCAGAAACTTATGAAAAGTGATTATTTTAAATCAACACTGAAAGTAAATGTACTCAAAATCGTAGGTATGAAATCTGGCTTAGGGTACAGAAGAGCAAAAAATGCATTTACATTTTCAATTTTCTTGTTGGTTTTGGTTTTAAATATTTTAACACCTTCACATATATCTGTCTGCTTTTGAAAGAATATACTTTACTCATGTTTGGACAGACAAAATCAACTGTGTCTTGTTATGCTTTGTCTCAAATTACATCGAAATTTCCAATAAACAGTTGTTAGCAGTTTTCCTTCCTCTTTCCTTCCCTACCAGTATTCTGTACCGTTGGTTTTGTAATTTATTTTCTTTATCAAGTTCTCTTTGCACCCATTTGTCCTTACTTATATTAGTCCTTCAGGCTTCCCTTATACTTCTCCAAATGGTCACTTTCCTATGTGTTTGCCTGCAGTTTTGTTTTTCTTCTCCCTGTCATTCACCCAAGATATTCTTTATCCCACAGATTTCTAAATTTTCAAACCAGGCACTAAGACAGTCATTCTCACTAATATGAAGTTGGCTTCTGGAAAACTTTATTTAAAGTGGATATAGATCATGACTGCTATCTCACTGCTGGTTTTAAGGGCTATGTACATACAGTAGCCGGCTCAATTCATTATTACTTAGGGGGTCATTTTAAATTCAGACAGACAAACTACATACTAAGCAGAAGTGTTTCAGAATACATGATTAGTTTTGAACAAAGCAAAGTGGTGAAATATAAAATTCACTGTATAAAACTTGGAACATTGGTAGTCATTGTCTGTATGGAAGTAAACACTTCAGCCACTTTGGAAGGGTGTTGTCTGTTTCAGTTTTTTACCTTTTTAAACCAGATTCACTGAAAACATTTGCTTAAACTAATTAGGAACAAGATGACCAGCTGTAGTAACAGATGAACCATTAAAATTACTATGTCCAGGGGGAAAATGCATAGAAATTTCAGTCTTATGTGCAAGACTATGCTACTGATAGTCTGGTAGAACTTTGTTATGGTCTTCTCAACTAGAAGTGTAATTTGATAGTTTTAAACTTTGCAAGTCACTATGAATCACAGAGAACCTGCGACAAAGGTAGGACAGAAGACAGAATTACTACTTGTAATCTCATTCTGAGTCCAAGTTTACAACATAGGAATATTTTCAATTTTTACATTTTGCTGCAGTTGGATGCAAACCAAATTTTGTGACAAACTTCCATCCTCTTTTTGTTCCTTGTATTATTATCAGTGCATTTGCTTTGAGTAGTACTTAAGCAGTTTTCACTGACTGCCTGTTGCAGTTACATTGTGAGAGAGATTTGTGTCACTTTGTAAATAAAATGAAAATAGTTTGGGTTGAATTCTTTGCTTTGTAAATATTGTGCAGAATATGAGGATCTTAAACACTGGATCTTTTCCACTTGAGTTTATACTTCTGCGACTTGAGAGCTGGAAATGCCAGTAACACCTTTAGACCACTGTTTGTGTTTTGGACCTATATCATTTCTGAATGATAAAAGCTGGGACTGAATGAATTTCTTATCTTTGCATTTCTGGTATATTCCACTTTCATTTTTTTTATATACTTCGTATATGTGTATGATTCACTAGATTTTTGTTTTCTTGGCTTGCATCAATACTCAATTTCTCATCTCAATAATGTGAGATGAGAAATGACATAAATAATTGTAATTGAGTTCTTTAAACAGTGTTGAAGTACTGATAGAATAGATGCATTATCATCTAACCTCTGATATTTGTGTGTAGATGTAGCGCACAGTGATCAGAAAACATGCATGTGGTAACCACCTGCCCTGGAATACAATCTTCCATACCTTATCTTTTGCTTAAAAAAAAAAAAAAAAAGCAATTGTAGTAGACTTAGAAATTTATCTCTTCCCTTTCAAGAACTACCTATTGAAATGGTTTCTTTTTTTAATCATCTTTTTTCCCTAATACTGTAGGAAATTATGTCTTAAGGATAGAGCTCCAAAAACATTGTACTTATGTCTCTACCTATTCAACTGGGAAATGACAATTCATGTCTGACTCTCTTTTATTTGCTTTCAGGTAACATTGCTTTCGTTCCTAATTGAAACAGAAGTTTCATTCCTTGACTATATTAAAGGCGGGTATGTGACTGGCAACAAACCTTTCTTGTTTTCACAATCTCATTGTAATTCACTAATAATTTGTATATGTACTTTGCATATGATGACTCTAAGTAGTATCTGTAAAGACCTGTATTGTTTCCTCATTTTAGAGGCTGTACTTTCCTACGTAAAACCTGCAGATAATTATTAACGTAAGTTAAGTTACAAAACTTTGTTTACAAGGTTGGAATCGGTGTTGGTACTAAAACACTGAGGTTGACTAATGACCGCTGATCAGCCACTGAAAATTGGATTAACTGAAAGGGAATCACCTATATACTATTAGATTAGTAAAATGTTGTTTTATTTCTTCTGATTACACTGACCTTTGGTGTGTTTGATATTGGCATTTATTTAGAGCCTTTCCCCTTCAAAGGCATTTTTTCAATACTAATTATGTAAAATCTATAACACATTCAATTTCTCATTTATCGTCATTTTCCCGAAAGGGAAGTAGAGACAGAAGCATCAAATGGCTTACCCTAGAACATTCCTGGAAATGGGATCAAATCTCAGAAATTCCTGACTCTTAAACTGCCTGCCAGAACACAGTTTTTCTCTAAGATAAATGGAAATAATTTGTTGTACATTCCTAGGCACTTAATATGGATTTTTGAGGCATACAGTCTGAAGATACATTCCACATTTATTTCAGAGCATTTGTTACCTGTCAAGAAACAAGTTACATTTTTTGTACCAGGCTTCAACCAGGCTTCAGCTGAAATAAAAAAGAAGTCTGTGTTGTGTTTTGGCAGTAGCAATATTGGGCTTTGCCTTTGTTCCCAACAGTGGTAATCCTACAGATGAGAATATGCTCAAGGTTTGTTCCTAAAACGTTCATCATTGAAGTTCATTAAGTTAAAGTGACACCCCCCAGTCATAATTGTTAGCTACAGAGAAACTGTCAGTAAGCTACCTTGACTGCTATTGCATTCAGGGTTTTGAAAAACTGCAGTCTGAGGTTGTGCTCCATACTGAACTAGTAACTTGTAGAGGGAATAGATCATTGTTTAGATGTACTCCAGACTGTTGACCCTAACCCATGGGGTGCTGTGGAGCGTAATTCTTTTTTCTCAAGGACTAACAGCCTCTTTGATGTTTCAGTTCTCCCAGACAGTTAAATTTTAAAGTTAGAAAAAAATTTCAAAGTTAGAAAATCCAAATTCACTGCTATTCGATCTCCAGCCAAGAGGATAAATATTTTCACTGAGAGTGAATTCAGTCTGTTATGTATCTCAAAACACTGTGTCTTTTGGCTCATGAAGATTAAACCTGACAAGAATATTTTATACATAGTACTTAAAAATGGGAATGCTTAATTAGGATTTTTAACATGGATGTAGACATATTATCTTTAAAATTCTTATTCAATATCGTTGGAGAAATTTGTGATTTGACTTGCTAATTTACAAGCTCTTTGGTGGCTGAACATATTTTCTCATTTGGATGGAATGCAGATCCTCTGCAACATTTCAGATTTGATTGATTGGTATTACAATGTTTTGTGATATACACGACGGGTTATGGGTGACCTTCAGAGGGAGTTGTATAGGCCCATCATTGAGGCATGTAAGCGGTGGGACACATCAGTGGAGGGAAGGGGCTGTGCCAGGGAGCAGCCATCTCTCCCCAGAATGGCTGAGGAGCTGCGTAGCCTGGCTGGCAGGGCAGGGTCTCACCAGCCAGGGCCCAGTTGTACAGTACATGGGCAAGGTAAGCAGGGCAGGCCGAGCGATGGTGACCAGGCTCAGTTAAGAGTTCAGATCATCAGGGACGTTTGTGGTGAGAAGGCAGACCGAGCTCAGGCTGGGAAGGGAAACCACAGATCCAGGTCAGGATCAGGTCCAGCAATTGCCAGGCAGGCCTGTGGTGGACTAGACAAGGAGGTCAAGCCAGGAAGTCAGTCTGTGAGTCGGGATCTGGATTAATGGAGTCCATGGCCAGGCACGGGCTTGGCTGAGCTGGAGACCCATACTCCTCTGACATAGCTCAGGCAGGGACTGAAGGCTGAGCTGAAGCGGGGCTCCTGAGCCAATGTTTGGGTGTGTGGTGGAGAGCCAAGGTGAGTCTGTTTAGGGCCATTAAAAGGCTTTTTAGTACACTCAGGACCCCTACGCTTTGTTCCAGGATGCTTCTGGACTGCAAACTATCAAGCTCTTCTACAATTTCTATCCTTATCCTTATCTGGAAACACTGCTGCTGGTATACTTCTTGTCTGTTTGCAGTCTTTGGATCCTACCGTTTCTCCTCAGAGAGGGTTTAATTCAGTTGTTGACTGCATGAGAATCTGTTACAGTTTAGCAAAGGTAAAACTTCCTAATATAGGTCAGGCATGCTGTCAAGGTACTACTGCATCTTTGACATCTGAAGAATATGTTGACTATATGCTATGAAGAATTCTATCAGCACATTTGCTTAGCAAGCTGTTTCTGAGGCACCTAGATTGTGGTGGTTAAGAAAGCGGTTATTTCTATGTTTCTGAGACCGTTTCCAATGATCAGTATGGCTTGTTGTGCCTGCTTTGGATCACTGTGAGTAGCAGATAGACAGCTACTTGAGATAACAGAAGAGTACTTGGAGCATCAGGGTTCTGGATGTGATTTCCGTATGAACAGTCATGGTCAATCTGTTGTGGAGCCCATCTGATTTGTGCAAGTGTTCTATATTTAGTACAGAATCCTAGAGTTTGAGAGAAACGGGTTACTTTTATTAGGGCTGCTGTTGCCTTTCTCAGGAACATTCCTGTTGTGGACTTTAACAGAAATAGAAGATGGCCATCCATCCATGTGTACCAAAAGTTTGTATTAAATGAAGTATATGTATACACAAATGCATGAAGAAACAGCTTTACCTCTAGTGTAACTGTTTGTTCTTTGAAGTGTGTTGTACATACATGCCACAATCATCTTATTCCCCATTCATTCAAAATTCATCTCTACAAGAACGCTGTGTATAAAGAACTGGGGAATTAAGTTTTGTGTCTAAATGTGGAAAGAAAAAAATATAGTGGGTGCATATATAATCTTTTTAGGGTGGTTTATCACATTTCTCACTGAGTTAATAAACCTAATTATCTATATTCTATAAACAAATAATAGAAATTTTGAATACAAGTAATACTTTGTTGTTCTTATTGATATTTTGTATATATCTCTGTAACTACAAGTCAAAGAACATTTGTGATATTGATAATTACTTCTTAAGCTTTTGCTTATGTTACCGCTTAAGCTTGTTGTTAATGCTCTGTGTTTAAAAGTATAAGCAGTAATACTTATCAGTTAATTATTTTATATAGAATATTTTTTAGTGATTCATATAGTTATTTCTATGTACGTACCAGTGAAAACTGTGGAAGTACTTGTATAAGATGTTACCTTTCTTTCTGCAGCCTATACAGTTTTGTAAACATGACCAGGAGGCTGAGACTCAGAATCGTTTTCTTGGCTTCTCTCTTCCTTTGTTTGTCTCATTTAATACTACTACATATCAGTTGCACTCCAGTTGACTGATTTTGAAGGAAGGGGGAAGAGAAGATTTTGTCATTAATCAGGTTGTTTTCCTATCAAGTATGTCCTCCAAAAGTGTTTTTATAGTTCCCTATTTTTCTTACGTTTAGTTAGGCAAGGGGAAGAAAACATTGATTCTGCAATAGGCACAATATTGGTATTTCCATAAATGGATGCCTGTGAAATACTTCATGATCAGAACTTTCATTGTAATTGATTTGAGGTGTCTAGAACTAATACTGATTGAATGGAAATCTTGACAACTTTAACTGCGACAAATTGGGATTACAGCATTGATTTCATTTGTGCTTTGAGTCTGTGTCTGTTTAATTGGGATATTCCATTATAAGTATAATCAATATGACTGTTGTTTTTTTGAAGAGCTTTGAAGAATGAAATAGAAGTTTGTCCATAAATTCTAATTTCTTTTTACTACATAACACTGGATTTTATAGCAATATGGCAGGAAAGAGGTGGATGTCTCTTTTGCATCTGAATATTACATAAAGTGGTGCCATCTTAGTAGCTCTTTTCCTTACATCTTGATGCTTAATTACATATTTTGCCACACACTGACCTTCCCACATTTAAAACAGGTACATTGTGCTAAAAATTAATGTATATTTCAAAATCAGATTTCTCCTACAATTTACCAATTAATAAGATATTCCTATCAAAACACCTCCAAAGCTCAGGAATGTAAGGGATATGGCCTTGAGGAGCAATGCAATTGAATTATCCTGGTTTATAGGAATGACTGTCAAACAGTTTATAGTCTGCCCAGCCAAAAAGTTGCAAGACTTAGTGACAGAAAGGATATTTCTGTGCAGAACTTTCTAACCTGTTTGACTTATTAGAATAGGAAGTGAGCTAACAAGTTACTCTAGGCATTTGTAAATCAATAAAGTTCAGGAGCTGAATCCTTTTGCAACTCAAAAATATTAAGCCATCTCTTCTGTCCCAGATTGGTGGAAGATAAGAGGAAATGTTTTCTTCCCATCATGTTAAAAGCCTTATCTTCATCCACTTTTTTGGAAATGAACACCCATACATTGTTTGGATTCTAAGGGCTTTGGACATACGTATTTAACTGAACTGTATTGAATCATTGATGGTCAAAATGGAAATTTAGAACTCCTCTCATGACAGCTATTTTCATCCAACCAGTACACCTTATAATGTAATGGCGTGCATGTTTGATGTTCGGAGGTGTCCTGGTGTGAGATACAGTTATGAAGCAAAGGCTGCCATAGCCACATATTTTGGAGGCTTTACCGTATATTTCTTGTATCCTTGCAGAATAGTAAGGAGTAATAAGACTATGTAAGAGAACAATCTTACAGAGCCTTTGTCAGAAAGATCTTTATATTGATATGGCATTTGGCCAAACAAGCATCTGCAAAGGGGAAATTATAAAATAACTGTCACTGGAGAGTTAAATGCCATGGAGAGGATGCAGCCTCTTGACAGTGTTAGTTACTCCATTAGCTCCATTGTAGAGATCTGCGCAGTAAGTGGTCCTCAAACCTTTAACAGCTCTCCCTGCTAACAGACCAGCTGGTTGTCACTCTGAAACCACAGGAGGAAATTCATGTTTCTTTCCAATGTACTGTTTAAAAAACCCTAATCATTACAAATGTTATCAAGCCTAGTCAAAAGCTACATCCAGGCTTAGTTTGTTCCCTTATGTATATCAGTACTGATGGAACTCTTATTAAAGGACAATAGGTTTCACCTTACTCTCCCAAAGAAACAGAGTGGCTGCTCTGCGGTTGTGAGGTGAAGATTTCTGTTCAAGATACACCTTTTTTTTAAAAAAAAAAAATTCTCATGATAGTATAGGGTAAAATCACCCATCCAGGTATCAAATAGATCATGTGATTCTGTGATATATGTCTTTCTATACCAATTAATTCTGGCAGAGTAGTAGTGCTCTATCCAGCTCTGAATCCATAAGGCACATTGCTGTGCTTGGATATTCTACCCGAGTTCTCCCTTGGGACAGGACATTGAGCAGCTCAGACTGCCTAGCCAGACATGGCAGTGTTTTAGCGGCTTTTGTGCAAAGCCTGGTGACCTCGCAACATCACTGATGTAGCGGGTGTCATGAGCTTGTAGTGTAGCTTCTTGGAGAACTATAAAGCTGGAAGAGCAGGGACACAGCTTTAGCCAAAGAATTTCCTTATCAGAAACAGTAAGTTTAGTTGTCTTGATGTGTTTTAAAATTTGTCATATGTAATCAATCACCTGAATTTGTTTCAAAGAGTTCAATTTTGTATGCTTTTTTAAATTCTGAGCATCCTTATTCTGAATTAATGATTTTTCAGCTAGTATCTATTACACAAAATATACTAATCAATAATCTTATTTAAAAAATACTTTATTGTTGATGAAGATTAATATATTAATACTAACAGTAACCTAATAATGTGTACTTGATACGACCTAAGAATTAGTCTGTTGAAAAGAAATAAAACATGTAGTAGAAATAAAAACAGGACAGTGGACTTTCAGATATATTCATTTAATTTGGTTCCAGAATAACATGTGTTATCATGAAAACACTTCTTAAAATGTCATCCAGATTAATTTCCCAGTCATCCCATTTGCCTTCCAAAGTAGTTCTATCTGATGTTTTCATGACACATAGTTTTTAAATTATCCTTCCTGGATTAATTTTTCAGTTATGGCTAGTTAATATTTTTGGTCTTGGTGAAACAGTAGAGAAATTAATACTTTTTTGTTAATAATTTTTCACACAAAATACACATGTTCACAATATTACAGCTGCTTTTGAAAGTATTTTCTCCGGTGGTACTAATTTGAAATTGTTTGTTTTGTGTTCAGAAAAGATTTAATTACACTTTCATGATTTTGACTACAAGGGTTGACCTTTATTTTGTGCCTTTTTGCAATTTATTATGACTTTCCTCACAGGGCACTGGTGCCTTGTGTAACTTAGACTTCTGTGTCTCTTTTCCATGAGATCATATTCAGAGCGATGTTTCTGATACAGAATCATAGAATCATTTAGGTTGGAAAAGACCTTTAAGATCATCGAGGCCAACCATAAACCCAGCACTGCCAAGTCCAGCACTAAAGGATGTCTCTAAGCACCACATCTACACGCCTTTTAAACACCTCCAGGGATGGTGGTTCCACCACTTCCCTGGGTAGCCTGTTCCAATGCTTGACAACCCTTTTGATCAAGAAATTTTTCCTAATATCCAATCTAAACTTCCCCTGGTGCAGCTTGAGGCCATTTCCTCTTGTCCTGTCGCTTGTTACATGGGAGAAGAGACCAGCCCCCACCTGGCTACAACCTCCTTTCAGGTAGTTGTAGAGAGTGATAAGATCTCCCCTCAGCCTCCTTTTCTTCACATATCATACAACGTATGTTGTATGATATAATAAACAAAATGGTAATTGAAAACACAGGGCGATCACAGTGCAGGTTTGCTCTAACAGAGTTTTTTCTAGCTTTGCTGGTTCTCTGTAAGATGTGAATGATGTTCTCTGTGGTCATGAGTCCATAATACAAAGTGACAGTTGCATTAAGAGTGGGATCCAGTTTCCTGAACTGTATAGGTATTTAATGCCATATTAGACTCCCCAAAATTTCCATGGTGTACTAAGTACCCTGGGGACTCTAAAATAACATTAGAAACCTGTATTTAGGAAACCGAAATCTAACCTATGTACAGTTATCTATAAGTCATTGAAATCAAGTAATTGGTTTAAGTTCTTGCATTTTTTCTATAACAGTATTATTGAAATGTACATACAGATGGAAACGAATTCTAGAGATGTAGACATCTGTTTTGATCTTATTTTATGTCATGATTTTTATAGTTGTGAAATGGGCAGATACTTTAATATGCATACTTTTCTGCTTGGACAAAAATCATAGTCCAGATTACAGTGGATTATAAATGGAAGAGGGAGTTTTTCTAGTTTACCAGATGGATTTCTGTTATCTAGAGCTGTATACATTTAATACAGATACACTGCTTTGAGGAGTACTCCAGAAGCTGATGCTGTCAGTCATTACCTGTAGTCACATGAAAAATGACTTTGGTCTTTTTACCATTAGATGTAATTTTAATTTTTTTTTTTTTTTTTTTTTACTTTTGTTAGCCATTTTCCTTTTTAATCTTTTACTGTGCTTTCTCTTGTTTCTGTCTTGAATTCAAAATCCGTGAAACTATTTCTTCTTACCAATTGGATTAGAACAGCTGATCCAGGAAATGAGTTTTTTGCTGTTTTTATGGAGAGCAAAATCTCTGCTTTGGAGGGTTTTTTTCCTCAGTGACACATTCTTCAGCATGCCAAAGGATTTCTGTACTTGATGTACCTGGCAGGTAATGCTTGGAGGAGTCTTTTTT
>NW_009605367.1:0-20317 GCF_000690535.1 Cariama cristata | reverse complement strand
TTTTTTCTCCCCACTCTTCAAACATTGCACCACACCAAAGCACTTAAAATTTAAGTAAAGGGAGATTATAGCCCAAAACCAGTTTTTCTTAGCAGTGCCAATAAGGACTCTAAGCATAAATCTAGAAATGGTGTTGAATTAGACTTTTTTGTTGTTTTTCCTAACCTCCTCTTATCTGACAAAGAAAACTCTTATGCACACTATAGTGATGGTGGTAGAAAACTAATTGACATGCATTTCCTAGGATTTTTATTCTTACAACTAACAGTGCAGAAGGACATTGTGATTAAGATGCTACAAGGCCTGACATTTGAGTACAGATCAAACAAAATCTGACTTGTCATGCCAATTTTTAGTGAAACTGCATAAAGCAGGGTGCAGAAGTATTGGCAGAAAACCCCTCTCATAAAGCTTAACTCTCTGAACTTTTCAGAGATTGCAGCAGCTTTTGCTGTTCTTTTTTGTTGAAGTCCGTATTGAGGCTACAGTGTTTTTAAATGTATTCCAGGCTCCACTTTTTGAAGACAGAGTCCACCCATAACCTAGCTTAGTTTGTGTTAACCTTGATCAGTACCATAAAATGATTCCATGTGAATTTTTTTCATACTCAACTTTTTATGAAATAAATTGTATTTTCTCTGGGCAGATCAGGTTATTTGATCAGTAAAACCACTACTGTTTTAGGTAGTCAGATTGTTGATGTTTAATCTAAATGTACATGAGTTAAATCTGTTCAGTAACCTTCAAAAAGCTTTAATCTTAGCTAATTTGGTCATTAAGTTCATAGTTGCACACACTGAGAGGCAGAGATTTGAAGGAAGATGTAGAAGACTCAATCTGAGCAGAAAGTCAGTTTCCAAATTCATACAAACCCTTTTCCTGATAGAGTCTTACTAGCTAAGAGGTTATCTCCAGAATGACAGTATTTTGTCCTGAAGGAAGTTGCGGAACAGAACTGCATTTAAATGTATTGTCACTCTGTAAAAGTCTATTAATGATTACTTTTTTTGACAATAAGTCTATGCTAACAACTGATCCATGCATGATAATGTCTTTATTTAGATACTACTCCAAATATAGATCTTTATATTCCTGCTTCCAGATTTTACTTTTGTCTTCCAAGAATTACTTTGATGTGCTCGAAGTATTGACTATGTTCACATGAAAGAAATCCACCTCCAAAACCCATGATATCCTGTCCAAAGATTTTGTGCATAGAATGATTGCAAACATGTTCTGATTGAAGACACAGTTTTAGTGTTAAGAAAAGATTAAGCAGATTAGTAAAAGCCTATTTCCCTTGTCAGGATCTTCAATGACTAGGGCTAAAATATGTCCAAGGAAAAATCGGTATTACTGTTGAAAATTAATTAATAATGTTTATGGATGTTAATAACCTTATTAATGATTTAGGATTTTTCATAAACAATGAAAAAAGGAAGGATGGAGTACAGTAACTATTTTCAGTGTGTTAATAAAATAATGTTGTGTAGCTCTTGGCTGAAACCTTATAAGAGAGTATTTTCGGTGTTTATTTCCTATGTTAGAAAGTCAGTGTCATACAGTTTGTCCACAAGCAACTTTATCCTCTCTTGTTTATTTTTCCACATAAAAGTAAAACTATTAATAAGATTTGTATTTGCTTTTTCTACAGAACCCAAATCAATTTCACAGTAGCTATTGATTTCACAGCCTCAAATGGTAAGAATAAGAATAAACATCTTGTGTATGTATATGCTGTGTTCAATTTTAAGTGTACATATATGTGTGTGTATGTATCTATATCAGTATTCTGCTTAACTTCATTGTATTATTGGTTATCTATATGCCTGGCAACACCTGGAATCAGGATTCTGTTTTGCTGAGCAACAGAATAGAGGCCAATTCCTGTCCAGAAAAGCAGGGAAAACAGAACAGATAAAAATTGAAAAAGCTACATACAAAATTGACTAAGTAGGAGCAGTTTGCAAATTTTTATGTGCTTTCTGAATTTTTTTTTGTCTCTTTATTATCGCTGGGAGAAAACTAGCTAACTTAGAAGACCCCATTGAGAGGGGTAAAAGAAAGGAGTTTCAGGTGGAGTGAGGCTGAAGTGAGGTGAAGCAGAGATAAGTTTTCATCCTCCTCCAAAGGTGCTTTCAGAATGTCATAATACTTTTGTAAATTTAATCTTAAAAGTATGTATCATATTATAGAATAACACAAATTTACAAGTCTAATCAGTTTCTTGCTGCCCTTTCAATGCTGAAAAAGTTTGCAGCTAGTACTGTTAACCTATTAAAAATGTATTCAGAACATTGCATTTTTACCTGATACAACCACGGTTATGTATATAGAAAATAAGTTAATTTTCTTTTCATGATCTTTTCAGCTTCTGCTTTCTTAGATTTCAATAATTTTTAAGGGAGAAAATTTTGAAGTGATTCAGTTTTAAAGTAAATCTGATCCTTGCTTCAACAGGTAACCCTTCACAGCCTACTTCACTGCACTACATGAATCCCTATCAGCTGAATGCTTATGGCATGGCACTGAAAGCAGTAGGTGAAATAATTCAGGACTATGATAGCGACAAAATGTTCCCAGCTCTGGGTTTTGGAGCTAGACTGCCTCCAGATGGAAGAGTATCACATGAATTTGCACTGGTAAGTAAATAAATATTTATATATGGTTTGAATTTCTTTACTACAACAAAATTTTGGGAGTTAAGGTTGCAGTCTTAAGCAATTACTGGACATGTAAAGAACAGAGAAAGTGCTAATTCTCCTGTCTAAAAAAAATGTTTCAAAATTTTTCATCATAATGAAGTTACTGAGAGAAATCCAGAGTCAAGAAGTCTCTTTAGGCCAAAAATAGTAATAAAGAAAAGTAATCATCTTTAACCTCAGCTGTAGTGGCATGAGAAACAGATACTTGAAAGACTTCAGATTGAAGCTAGTCTGTCTTAAGAAGCAAGTGAATCATGATCCAAGATAATCTTTCATTACTATTGTTATTGTTCTCTCTCATTTTCTGGGAACTGTTTATCTTTTACAGGCTGCTAGATTAGAGACAGAGAGATAAGTAAGTGGACTATAGGCTGAGGTGACAAGAACAAATCTGAGACTAGTCCATGTGCCAGTTAAATTACAAACTTAAAATCTATCAGGATTTGCCAGGAAGGTTGATATGTTACAACTGATGCTTATGATTAGTGTGGATGTTTATCTACTTGCTTATTTTAAGTTTTTTGTTCTTCTCTGAGTAGGATAAGTTGTCAGAATTACAGCAAGTATAGGTGTATCAGGTGAGTTCTAATTAGATAGCATGGCAGAAGACTGATGATTGTAGATGTGTATTTCTTCTGTCAGCCTCTGCTAGAAAATGATGCCACGTGTCTTATCTCAAGGAAAGATTTTCCACGTGGTTAGTAATTTCAAACAGGTACAATTGCAGATATTTATTTGAATCACAGACTTTCTTTGGACTTTGTGTAGCAAGTTCAAATATGTTGATACACATAATCTTAAGGCTATTAAAACAACGGACGTATTCCTGGCTACTTTCAGTTTTAAAAGTTGTTTCTAAAATTAATTCAGTTAATTCATGAGGTGTTGTGGTGCTTTTACAGAGGAAAAAAGAGTCTTTTTTTCCTTCCTCCATGTTTAAACATCTATAGATGTTTCCTATTTAATGCTAAGCAGTGTTTTCAGCACTTTTTTTAATGTTCTAGATCAATTCCATGAAAAATCCCCTTTGCTTTTCTAGATTCTCAGGGAGATATACTCTGCCTCAGAATGAGATACTGGCACATCAAGCCAATGAGGTGTTGGCACATGAAGAAGAGTAATGTGATTTGGAAGGTTTTGAAACCTTGCATGGATCATTTGTCTGGCCTGGCATGGGTCATTAATCTGGGATTTAGCTTATATGTTTGTATTGTCATCTGTAAATAGGTTTCCTCATTATAGAGTCATTATGGAGATAGGTAGTAAAATGCCTATGCGAAGAATTTACCATCCCAGCCATTTCAGTGGGTTCGCAAAGAATAAGTTCCTTTCTTCATCTGTTTATGCAGGTCAAAAATCAGTTTTCCAATGCAGAAACATTGTACCAAAACAATGAAGAGTTTATAGTTTACCTTGTATTCACATAGTGTATGAACATCAGGATCTGGCTACCATTTCTTTTTTTCACATTTTTAAAATAAGAAACTGTAATTACTTCTAGTGATTAATCATCTCTTGTTTTCACTAGAATGGAAACCCTCAAAATCCATACTGCCATGGAATTGATGGTGTAATGGAGGCATATTACAGGAGTCTAAAATCTGTACAGCTTTATGGACCAACAAACTTTGCCCCTGTAATTAATCATGTAGCCAGGTAAGCATCAAAACAGGTACTTTGCAGAAAGTTCTTATCGTCAGTACAGCTATCACATATAAAAGGCTAATAGCTACATGATGCTAAACGTTGAAAAAGGTATTTAAAGTTGTTTTGTTTATTCAGTCTAACATGATTAACCTGTACCTTTGAGTAGTTTGAAGACCATGTGCTAGTATTATGCAGAATTTCGTTGCTGATTAAAAGTAAATACAAGTGATCCAGTTGATCCATCATATGTTAAAATCTTAGGAGAAATACAATGAAAGAAAATTTTTGTGAGATCACTTTGCTATGCTCCCTTTTTGTCTTTTGGAGCACAGAATTTCTGCTTCATACAAAAGACCTAAGTCTGTCATAAAATGTATAAAATACTATTTTTCTAGGCATATGTAGTTCCTCTAATCTCAAAATGTCCAAAAGGGCAACAAAATTTTCCAGGGCTCTCTGTGGCAACAATTCCCAGCTGGTAGTGGTACTGTTAAGGCAATAGTATAGCAGCCACCATTGAGGAGCCATGGTGCTGTGTTAAGCAACACCTCATCTAACTTCTTAAAGTAAAACCCTTCTTGTGTTTGTAGAAGTTTCTTAAGAAGGATAATGTTACCTTATTTTGGCAGACAAGTTCTTGACTTACAGTATACCCCCATGTGTTAGTCATATGGCTCAGACAATTTAGCTGAGTGACTACCTGAACAGATTTTATTTTATTTATAGATACAGAGAAAGAACTAATGTTTATAAAATAAAGCAGTAGACATGTGTAAATCATTGTACTATTAATGGTTTATTTATGAGCTTGCAAAAGAGTTAATTGTTGTAGCAAGAAACATTTATTTACTATCTATTTGTGCTGTTGTTAGTTCTACAGCCCTATGAAAAATAATTTGCAAAGAATTTTCTGTGTACCCCAGCACGGCTAGATAACTGATTTCTGTTATTTATCATTAGGATTAGTTGTTCCATCTTCAAGACATACTAGCTGTCTCCTTTTAATCTTCCCTTTGACAGGATCTCTCCAGTAGCAGTTTTCAGCCTGTGAGGAAATACATACTAATCCTTATGACAACTGAATTCCATATATGTGCCTTTCAGTGTCTGCATTAGCCATATTAACTGGAAATCTAACACATTGACTTTTCTGGCTCTTTCTTCTTCTTTAGAACTGGTTGTATCAGCTGAGCTGGCTGGTTCAGAATTCGGCAATTAATGTCAAGACTCCTGTTCATTGCAAAAATTGAAATTCTTAATCTAGTACCATCAAAGCATTGGCATAAATAGAGTTCCTTTTCTCACCAGTTTTTTCTCAGGAATATTTGTCAACTTTTGCAGAATTACAGAAGCCTGCCACCAGCATTTGTGGTTCTTCCACTGAACTTTTGTGTAAATACCAAGTTGTTAAAAACTTTGGGAGCTCCTTCTGGTAGCAAATCACACTACATTATAGTGGAAAAGCTAAATATCTTCCTGAAGATTTTTACTGCGTGATCCTTAGTACAATCCTTGTACCAGTCCGGTTCTCAGTAACATCATTTTTCTTCAAGGTTCAGTTTCTAGGCTATTCTATTGACTCTCGTAGACATGGTACTAGAAATTAAGATCTAGCCTACAGTTACTCTTTGAACCTACCTTCAGTCTCAAAGAAATTTCTTCTTCCCACATCTCCTACTTAAAAATATGCCTCTGATGAAATCTCTGGAAACAATGTCAGATATTACTGTCTGTTATGATCTTGGAACTCTTCAGAAGCTCTTTACACAGATAGTGAGTTTATTATCCTTCCCCCAGCTAGGGAGTTATCTAAACTACACCAGATTCAACCTAGTGTCTTCTGTCACTTCCCCTCCTCATAAAAGATCTTTCTTGCAAAAGACTGTTTTATTCTGTGGAAAATTTGAAATAACCAAATTTCTGTCCCCCTTCCGTGTAGGTATGTAAACAGTATTAAGTGCTCTGAAAGGATAATGAATTTTTATTTTACTCTCTCATCCTCCCTTGTCATGGCAGTCATCATTGAAAAGGTTATAAGCATTGTGGAAAAATGAAATTAAAAAAGTCTCCACATGGTAGTGAAAATGTATTCCACAGTAGGTCTTGCTAATCTAGATATTTAACTATCAGTCCCTGCTGCCAGCATTCAGATAGGTGACGTTCAACAGGTTCATTGTCTGTGTGGCTTTTCTACCCATCTGTATCTTGGGGAGGGAGAGGGAAGAATGTGATGGCTTTCTGTGAGTTGTAGATTCTATTTCACACACATTCCTCCAAACTCTTGTAAATGTTGTGGTTACAGCATCTTATTTATTGGCAATACTTGCTTGCAAATGTACTGTGTAACATCAGAGTTGGAATTTTCTAAGCACATGCAATCATCATGAGCATCATTAGAACATACCCTGTTCAGTGACCCAAGCCTTTCATGTTCAGTGACCAATAAGCTAGTGAGTGTTTTGACACTCATATTCTGTACTGGGGCATATATTCCACAGTATTCATATGGAGACTATTTTTTTTTTCTTTTTACTGCTTTCCATACTACTCATTACTACTTTTATTACAAGGTTCTACTATTTGACTCCTTCACAGTACCAAGAGCCTTCATGAAAGTAGGAACTATACTGACTGCTGTTAAGTGAAGCAGCAAGTGGAGCAGCCTACTCCACACAAAAAAAGTTCTTCACTAACTATATAGGACACTTTGCCCCTTGGGAGTTGAAGACAAACGAACTGAAGTCTTAGTTTTTGGTATGCAGGCCATAGAGTTCAGTGGGGCTGCTATGGACGCGCTATCTTTCAGGACTTTCCAAATCTTCAAAAGCTGCCGATTTTCAAAGAGCAAATGCTTCTTGGATCATTTGGCTGAGGTGGGACTGGAATGGCACTGGATGTGTTTTGTCTTGTATTCTTGTACAGCACAGGGAGAAGCTTGAGTCTTTAAAGGACATCTGTGGGTGGTACAAAGAAACAAGTATCTAAGCTAGGGTTGCAGAATGCACGTTCAGCCATTTTACAAATGTGCACATAAATGTGAACTATAAATCTGCAAGCATGACCAACAGTAAGTAACCTGTTTTTATAAAACAAACAAAAAAAAATTATGCAATATGCTGATTCCTGATAAATTTTATTTGTGCTATAAACCCAACCATTCAATATTAATGTATGCCCTTTGTACCAAATTATGCTCCCTAGAGGTAAGAGCTGTTAAATAACTTACTTTCTAACGACTCATGAGTCTATAAAGGACATTCTGTCATGCTCCTCTTGGTAGTGATACAGTTCCCATTTTTCACTGATTCAACACATGCAGCTTATCAATATCAATATTGTATTAGTTATGTTTTTCTAATGTTCTCATTTAAAAGTAGACTGTCCATCTTAATTATGAATATCTTTACTTTTGAAATCCACTTCATCATGTTTCTTTGTTTTTATTAGCTTTTAGTAATCAAATTTTAAAAATACAGCTTCTTTTCATATTAGTTCCTTTGTATAAAGGGTTTTTTTTACTATTATAACGTTGTTTTTTCTTCCCTTAGATATGCTGCTTCAGTAAAAGATGGCTCCCAGTATTTTGTTCTTCTCATTATTACAGACGGAGTTATTTCCGATATGGCTCAGACAAAAGAATCCATAGTGAATGTAAGTTTTGCTGAAAGTGTTGAAAATTAAAAGAATTGATTATAGGAATTCATATTTTAGGCAATAAACTAAATCAGTTAATATTTCAGGCACTAAATTTGTTCCATTATTTAACCATTTTTTCCAAACAGCAGAAGTTCATCATGCATAAAGATAAAAAGAAAGCAGAAGTTGAATCTCAAATTAATTAGATAGTGCTCTGTGGAAAATGATACTCTTCTCTCTAACACTGCATGTTCATATGATTTTCCTCATCTGCTTCTTGCCTCCTCCTTCCTCATGCACATCCCACCATGCAGTTTTTCCACAGTGAACTGTTCTTTATCTTTCTAGTAATTGCAGACAGCTTTGATCCTCCCCCTTTTTTAAAAACTGGCCCAAACTTTCTGATCCCAAATGGCAAGCATACCAGTCATCTGATTTCCTTCTAGTGTCCTAGAATTTTGGAAATCCTTCATTTTTTTTCTCAGTTTCTGCATTATTTTCAATATTTTTCTCTTCAAAACTGCTATGCATATAAGTAATATTCTGTATCATGAACAGATTCCATTTTGCTTTTGCCCCTGGGAAATGTCAGATGAAAGTACACACAGAAACTACTTCCAGACAGGGTTTGAAAAGATCTATACCAATAGTTTTGAACATACCACAGTGGATCTAGTTAATAGTGAAGTGGTGGGTGAAAAGCCTACATTAAAATAATTAAGCATCATGTCAAAATAAGTAGTGTAGAATTAGGTGGCATATTTTTGAAGGCCTGCTTTCACTGCCTCCTGTAGAGATTCAATGCCGTTCCAGTTTGTAGGGTGCACACGAAAATATTACTGAAATGTTCTGTCTTTCCCTGGAGAGCAAGATGCCCTCAAGTTCTAGCCAGCAGCATGTAGACAGAGTCTGTGTGTTGATAAGGACTCTGACAGCCCACCTGGTAAGTTTTTACACCCAAAGCTGTAACTGTGTTTGAAGGTACCAGTTTACTTCCTCTCCTCTTCCAGCTTCCAATATTAAAATAGGATAAACTGGCTCTGACTTTTAAAGGAGATAAACAAGCTTTTAGCTCAGAAGTCCATCCTCTAGTCTAGCCTAGAAGTTTGGAACATAGCTTCTTTTAGATTAGCTTCTCTTCACTAACAAAAAGGCTCTGTGGAGAAAAAAGAGCAGCTCTTGATTTAATTCACCCCTCAATTTGCAGTAGATAAGTAAGAGACCAGCAAGTCCAGTTGGCTGATACCTTGTAAGATTAAGTAATTTGCCACTAAGACATACAGAAAAACCTTGTTTCCAGTAATAGTTCATTTCCAGGAATAAGAGCTGTTAGTCTGCAACTGTCTAGAAATACAGCAGATGTGTTATTAGCTCAGAATGACCAGAAGTTTGGGAATATTTGCTGTCTTTTCTTTTTATGAAGATGCATTCGTTTTTCTGTATACTTGAAGTATGAGCACAGTACACCATGACAGAACTAATTAAATGCTATTCAGTGCAGTTTTTTTAGTCTTAATAATATCCAAAATAATAAAAAGGGCAGTGATGTTCAATGCAACTTGATAAGTATAAAACTCAGGAAGAGTGTATTTTGGTTTTTTAACACTAATTGTGCTTTTAGGCATCTTTCTTATTACAACATGTATGTCAGGCACATTCTGTTTTACCAAACTGTTTAAAGGTTATGCTGTCATTCAGGAAATGCCAACACTTAAGTTTATATGCAAAGGTTTAACTCTTTGTCGTTATGGTGTCCTTGCCACTTACTGTTTCATATACATATCACATAATACCGTGTCTGTGTGAGTAGGAATCTCTTTAAAGGATGTTTTCTTTACAATCAAGCAATGAGATTCTAGAAAACACCTGAAAACCAGAAGGTGTTCTGTTCTAAGAAATGCCTTCATGTCTCAAAAATATTCTGTACTCACTGTTACTGACTTAAGCAGTGCACTGTAATTCGGTTACAGTTACACTGTATTTATGGCCCTTAATCACAGAACCACAGACTGATGTTGGAAGGAACCTCTGGACATCATCTTGTCCAACCCCCCTGCTTGAGCAGGGCCACCTGGAGCTGTTTGCCCAGGATCATGGCCAGACGGCTTTTACTATTATCTTTGGTAGCATATTAGTATTTAAGTAACAAGAGATTATTAATTTTTTTTTTACTCTACTACAAAATTTTAGCAGGAACATTAACTGTGTAATGACACTTTGTGATGAATTTGCAATCAATGTATAGTATATAGTGTATAATGTATAGGAGTGTAGAACATTAAATAGTGATTTATAGAATGGTGTATTTTCATTGTTTTAAATAGTATGTTTACAGTAAGTAAATCTTCTGCATAAAGAAAGTTGGTTTTATATGTAGTATTATGACAGATGAAGAATGGGAAATGGTGATGATGTATCTAAACTGAGAGTATCTTTTAAATGAGGGAGAAAAATGCTTCTTATATTCCAAAAGAAAGATATAACACTATGTTCTAAAACCACTTCACTTCAGACTTCAGTGAAGCAGAGTTTAATTTAGCAGAAAGTGTACATCTATGATTTTTGCCCAGTGTATACTCCTGTTTAAAATGACTGTAGACATTTCACAGTTCATCAGATTATCTCAATAAGGAACAGTTAACCCTAACATTTGATAGAATTATAGTTTTTTTTCAGTTGTCACCCTCCTCAACAGTTTCAGATTATTTCTGTAAACTAGCAGATGTCTGATGCTACTATCAGGGCAGGAGAATCCAACATTTATGACACTGTCTTCATAATTTTAAAGGTTTTACAGAGAGTTTATTCAGGGAAAGCCAGATACCTTTGCTTTGTTTCGTTCAATGAAAAAGATTAAGTAAAATTAAAAATCTTACCATAAGCCAGTTCGATATCTTGTTTACTTTGTGGCACAGATGACTGACTTGAATAAAATTTCATTCATGGAAGAAATATAAGATACATGTTGCTCAAATAGGCAGTTTATTCTCTTGAGAAAGATTGGCATAAGATCTATGTAGAAAATGGTGTCACATAGTTCTAAGCAGCTATGTAATATCAAGAAACAACAAAGTATATTTAAATAAAGGTCAAACTGTCATTAGGTACATATTGGCAATTATTGTCAGCTTACAAAAGTTTCTAAGATAAATTTGTTATCTTAGTTACCATATTAGTATTATATCCTAACATAGTTTGTTGTGTTTAATTATGATCCTATATGATTCAAAGACTTTATAAGGAAAAAATAACTTAAAATAATCATCTGCCTTTCTAGCTTCATCCAAGATGTTTTGTACCACTTAAGTAGACAGTTTACACCACTCAGCATTTTGAGTGGAAGAAAAAAAATGTTCTTTAAAACATAACTTCTGCATGTTTTTTATTCAGATTGTCCTCAGATCTCATATATTATTGGCAGAGGTTAAGTAATGCGTTAAACTTCTTTTTCTTCTTCTTCTGAAGGCTTCAAAGCTTCCAATGTCAATAATTATAGTGGGAGTAGGACCAGCAGAGTTTGATGGTAAGTGTTAGAGTGTTTTTCCTAAAATTTTTTATTTGTTTACATTTTAGTAATATGTGGCTTTTCAAACAAATATTGTTCTTTAAAAGACCATAATATGGAACAAGCAGTAAGCACTGTTGACATTTCCAGCTGGATTGATTGATAACTCAGCATGATTACAAGCTACCATGTGGAGCTGTGTAGCCCCTCAGGCTCTCTGTTCAAGTCACAGAACCATATGGGGGCTCAGTACTTACAGAGCTCTGGAAGATGAGTGGGGGAAAAAAAACCCACAGTAAAGTAAGTATACTTAAGTAATGTTGAATTTCTTCAACATGGATATTTAGTTGCCTTGTGAAGTGTCAGTTGACTGGAAATATTGATCATCTTTTCTTACTGCAGTAATAAAATACCAGGAAAAACATACATTTAATGAGGTGATCTGGGTTAATCCGAGTTGCGCTAGATAACAGGAGTGAGCATTACTGTGTAGCAGCATTGAGAGAATATTACAGCAGGAGAGAAATTACCAGGGTTATTTACATATTCTTTCATGTGGTGTTCTGGAACACCATTCTCTATTGCATTATGTAAGCTGCTTCTGTTATTTGGACTAATTTATGAAGTTCCTTCATGTATATTACTGCACTATGAAGTATAGGCATTCCCTATGTATCTATTCCTTGAAGTCCTACATCCTTTCTTTTTAATTCTAGTACTTCTGGTTAGACAATATGCCTTTGTTGTACATGAAATATGCTTAGTACTACCACAGATATATAATGTAAGTAGTCACTAATGACTGTACATGTTAATTCTTGTACAAATATTCTAAGAGTATGAAAACAGGAGGAAAAAAAACACAAAAACCAATTTTTAGGGGATTGACTTGCTTAAGCTTTTTGGCAAGTGGTACTTCTAAGAGTATGAAAACAGGAGGAAAAAATAACACAAAAAACAATTTTTAGGGGATTGACTTGCTTATGCTTTTTGGCAAGTGGTATGTTAGTGATCATTTTAAGTATCTTATTCCTTGAAGAGATTGTCCAGGTGGACGCTTGTACTTCAGATGATTGCACGCCACAAGCAATGAGAAAAGACAAATTATCTTCATAAATGCATGAGGGAAATTTGCAAACTTCTTTTTTACCCCTGAAAATTCCAACTTTAGTCATATGTTACTTACTTTTCTCTCACCCCTCCTTTGCCTCTTCCCTTTCTCCCTGTTTGTTCAGTCCTTGGGTTAGCCCAGGCTCCCCTTAACTCATTCAGGACATGTAGCTTGTGTCTTCTTTTTACTCCTGGAAGTTGTATTTGCAACCCAAGAGCTCTTGGGATGTCATCCCTATTGTTTTTCTTAAGGCAGGATTCTCTTTGTACTGCAGGATGCAGTTTCTATCTTTGGACCCACACTCCTACTGCCTCAGTGAAATCACCTGTTAGGTGTGTGCCAAACCTGGAGTCCCTCAATGCCCAAGAGGGCAGAGAAATGACTTTTCCATCTTCAGAAATTCCTTCTGGAAAAAACAACAGACTCCATGTCTGATGTGGACGCTGAAGAAGTGTGTGTGTAGGAGGGTGTATGTTCTAGGCACACAGTCTTACAATTCAAATGCCAGTCAAGCCTCAGTTCTGCTGTAGAGAGACTGAGCTACTCCTCTCCAGATATCACTGCCCCCAAGATGTCCCAGCCACTGGGGGATACCAGAGGGGTTCTGAAAAGTCTGCAGCTCAGACAGTTGGCACATACATTTGGCAGAGCTTTACTTAAGGGTGTGAGGATGACTAATAACAAGGCAGATCAGAGGGTCTGTTTTGCCCAGTATTCTGTATCTGATGTGGCCATGCGTGGTTATCTAGAGAATGTTAAGAATAGAATAAGCAAGTATGATACTTCCCTGAATACTGTTTTTAGATTTGAATTTCCTGAGCAGGATGTGCTTTATGTCTATTTCAGAAATTTTCAGTGGATCTCTGCTTCAAATACTTGTTCAGTCTTGTGGTTTGAACACAGATACATTTTTTTGCATCAACAGCATCATCTGGCAACTTGCTCTACAGACATACTGATTTTTTCTTTGAACAAACATGCTCTTTTGTTTGGCTTGAACTTGGCTCCTGATAGCATCATTTATGCTTTCTAGTTCTTGCATTGGAAGAAATAGGTTTTGAAATGCTGATTTCAGTGACCTCAGCCCAGTTTGTAAACCCCTGAGAAGCTCAGTGATGCAGGGCTTTGATTTTCATAGCATATACTCAAAGAAGCATTGTAGGATTGCAGATCCAATGGCTGATGGATAATCTGTGATCCCAAGTCCATCCATTTCAACAGTGACCAAAGAGCAGGTATGCCTTTCTACCTGGAATGGCTTCTGGGTATCTGGACAATTTTAGAGTTTCCCTGCATTCTTCTCAGAAAGATACAAGAAGAGTTACCCAATAAGTTTAATAAATCTTTTTTAAGAACTCCTCATTCCTATGCATGAACAGTCATTACTTTTCCAATATGAATGTGAATTATTACATCTTTGTGCTGTATCCTATGATATCTTCTGTAAGAATAATTGCTGAAGATGAATTCTTCTCCAGTTATAAAAGTATAAATATAGCCTTCCCAAAACAGATATGTTTGCTGGTTTGAGAGCTGGAAGGATAAGCACTTTATCATGGTCTGTTTTGTTCTGAAGATGACAATAAGACAAAAAGTATGTATTGTCAGCATGAAAAAGTACAAAATGACTACAAAGCGTGATGTATTTTATGGCATAAATGATCTTAAAGAACTAAATAAAAATTGTTGGGTCTGTTACCCTAAAGTTTAAATTGAATAAAGTTTTTCTCAGTAAGATTGTTTTTGCTGCATAGCTGAACTCATAGATGAATTAGTTCTGTTTCTTTTTTTTTTCTTTTTAAGCAATGGAGGAACTGGATGGTGATGTAGTGAGGATTTCTTCAAGAGGAAAGTTTGCAGAAAGAGACATTGTGCAGGTGGGAGAGAAAATTTACTCTAATAGTTAGATTTTACTGATCGTGTTTGGTTTTAATTCTTGTTTATATCTATATTCCTGCCTTTCATTTTACCTTAGCACTGGCATACTTTATCTTGGGGTGTTCATAGCAACCTCAGAAACTCTCTGTGATACCTATAAGCCTTTATATAACTCATAGTAGTGGATCTGCATTCATTAGGAAATGACTCCTATCTGGCAGCATACTGATATAGTCTTAGGGTTATACAGCCATGGCACAAAAGTTAGTTGCCTCTGTACTGCAATCTCACTATGATTCCAGAAACAAAAACTGCAACTTTTGTGGAAGTCATCAATAGCTAGACTTCTATCGAGTGCATTTGAGATGCCTAGGGCACCTTTCCTTGGCTCTAACTGCCAGTCCAGAAGATCATGAGTGTCTCCCAGTTCCTATGTTGCATGTGCCACATACAACCATGCAGATGTCTCACGGTTTAAGGAACCTCAGATGATAGCTGGAACAGGTTGCCCAGAGAGGTGGTAGATGCCCCATCTCTGGAAACATTGAAAGTCAGGTTGGATGGGGCTCTGAGCAACCTGATCTAGCTGAAGATGTCCCTGCTTATTGCAAGGGGGTTGGATTAGATGACCTTTAAAGGTCTTTTCCAACCCAAACCATTCTATGATTCTATGATCTATGTTTACATGACTGAACGAAGCCCTAAGACTGCTACTGTCATCTGCATTCCGTGGATGCCTCCATTTCTCTGCCAAAGTCCTCTGGTTCTGTTCCTGCTCTCTACAATTATTCAGTCAGCTTGGTAGTTGTCATTCAAACCTATGCAACCAGTGGCAGGGTGGTATAACAGTTTCGCATGCACGTACACACCCACCATAATCCACCTTCCCCTCAAAGCTGCAGATTTCTAGAACTCCACAGGTTGTCCAAGCTGTGTACTTCATGCATGCTCCAGGCACCACATCTTGCCTCCCGTTTACCTATCTTGCCTAAGGCACATCTTGCCTTACCGTTTACCCCCCTGGACAGACTATTTTATAGTGATTTTCTTCATCAAATAAAATTAACTAGCTATGCATTTTTGATTTTCATGGGATACTAAAGTGGAACTAAAGAGAAAGATCTTTGATGGCTCAACACACTAATCCCTCCTTGCTAAAGTATTAAAGAAGTTGACATTTGAAAAGCAGCAAACTACTGAAAAATTGGATCAACCTGATGACTGTAGAATTATATCTGTCTAAAACTAAATCTTTTATGCAAAGCATATTTTCCTGAAAGTGTCTGAATACGTTTATGAAATAAAATATTTCAGTTGGAAGGGACCTACAACAGACATCTAGTCCAACTGCCTGACCACTTCAGGGCTGACTGAAACTTAAAGCATGTTATTAAGGGCCTTGGCCAAATGCCTCTTAAACACTGACAGGCATCCTTAGGTTCAAGCCTTACCTTAGATCTGCCATTTCTTCTTCTCCCTTTATTCCTCCTGTTTGTCAAAATTCATAGTCTTCACTTATTTTTTCTCTTGCTGATTTTCACTTACTTCTCTCCAAGCCAGGCTGGATTTTTATATTGTTAGTAGAATATATATATCTGTCTCTGTATATGTATATTGAATAACTGAGCTATATGAATAGTTCATACTGCAGGTGATAATGTTTCGATAATAATTCAAGTCAGATTGCAGCTGATGAATTTTGGAATATGTATATTTGTTTTCATTTATATATGCAGGAATGTTTAATGTTACAAATACTGGTATGTAAATGTTCAAGGATTTGGTAACTGCTGGTGCATACAATATCTCTATCCAAGGAAGTGTTTGAAACATATATATGACACCTGATTTTATAGTGCTTTTTGTTTACAATACAGAATAAACAAGTCTACATAAATATATGAAAATTAAAATGATCAGATTTTTTTTTTCCAGTCTTAAAGCTTCTCAGTGCAATAAATACTACATTAAAAATCCCTCTCTATTTTTTTCCTAAATGGAGATCAGAAATGAGAATAAGATGACAGCAGTTAAATTACCCTCATAATCTCTATGAATATACATTAAAGTCAGTCATAGATTCCTGAATTGCTCTTTCTAATAGTGGAAAAAGAGATTTTTTTTCAGTTCTGCAACATGCAGAGAAAACAACTGATGGGAGAGTGACATATCAAAACTCTTAGAAGAGTAAGACATGCTCTCTGCTTTAGTCAGTGTTGTCAAAAAGGTAATTATAATGTAAGGATGAGGAGAAGCTGGACCTCTGAATAGGAGCAAGAAATAACATTTCTCATTTTGTCAAAGCCTTTATAATCTTCCTTGGTAGTCCATGTTGGACTAGAGGGGCACTCTGTAATCTGTTATGCTATTTATGTCAGGGCTGTTCAGCAGAGCAATAGGTGGATATCTGCCTCCAGACCTAGAAGTGTCTGGACCCCACACTGGTATTTGTCCAAAGCCGTGTGCCATGTCAGATTTTTTTAAAGCTAATTTAGATCTCTGTGGCATGCATTGCACTTGTGTTTAAATGCATTTACATATATGCAATGTAATTATACATAATTTCTCCAAACAACAGCAGCTCTGAAAGCTGCTGGTTTATATTCAAAGAGCATAAATGGATAGAGTTCTTCAAATGTTATAAATAAGGTTTGTGAAAATGCTTTGCATCAGAAATATTCTAATTTCTGCTGAGAAATAAAAATTAATATGCAATGGATACCCTTTTGCATTTCTTTAGAATTCATTGCATATCAGAAACGTAATAAAACGTTTATTTACTATTAACATATTTCAGTCAGAACTTTGCCCCAAGCCATATTGAATTACCTGAAGACAGTATTATTTTGTGCTCTTTTTCTGTCTAAATACTAATAAATACATTATAGGCTTTATATGCCAAACCCTTTAGGTTTGGTATGACCTTTATTTTACATCTGGCAGGATAAAACTGATTTGCTTTTATAAAATTAACTGTTCAAAATAGAAAAAGTTTATCTTTTTTCTGTTTTAGTTAAAATTAGCTAGTGAAATTAACTGTTAACAGTCAGTATTGTGAAATATTTTAATTAAATTAGTAAAGGAAAAATTTGCCTGCTAACAGTAAGTCACAGTATCTGTTATATTCACTACTGACTGCAATTCATATAAAGACATGACTTTCATTATACCCTCCTCACTAGTATACGTACATACATATTGTAGGGACTCTGTATTACATGAGTACCAATTCTTCCTCAGTTTGTTTCATTTCTGCTCCTTTGTTATACTTTTTCTACTTAAGAAATTTTAGGAAAATACATACTCGTAGTGTTGTACCTATTGTTTCTCTTGAAAATTTTGTATATTAGCCTTTTAAATTAAACTCTCAAACAATAGATAAAGCAGTTTACTTTCCATCAGTTTCCCTTTGGTTTCTCTTATATCTTTCATTCTATTCCTCTGCCACCTCTAATTCTTCTACACGTTAGCTCTAGGCCTAGATGTCATTGCCAGCTGTCCTTGTATATGTGTATGTATGATGTATGCTTATCTGTCCTTAGTTCCTCCAGTTCCTCTGATATCTATATACCATAAGGAGAGGGGAGGGAGAACTAATTCAGACCATCCATATTGTATAATTGCATTTCAACAATAACACTGTTGAAATAGCCTCCCTTTGCTGTGGAACAGTGGTTTGAGTTTTTATGTCTGCAGACTAATGGGTAAGGTGATCTCTGGGGATGGAACACATTTTGTTCTTTAACTCAGACTGCATTTGCTTTTTATGTAAGACTGACATTGCACTAGAAAATGAATAACCACATGAGGGGGAAATCAACACCAAGCTTATCCCTTCCCAGTTGAATGTGTAAACCAGCAGGCTACAGAGATGCTTGTTTTGTTTTGCTATTCTTCTAACTTCATGCTTCTGGGGACAGCCAGATGTATTCGTACAGAAAAGCTGATGGAGTTTAAGAAGGAACAACCACTTGGAACAGGGCAATGCTGGGCTGGCTTCTGAAAACTGCTAGAGCTATTTTTATAAAATGGAAGAGTCAGTACTAGTAAATGTCACAGTATGTGCTTGTCTCTTGTATTGAAGAATTACTGAATAAACACAGAAGTAGTTAAGACAGCTAATTATGGAACTGCAGATACCTTGTTTCCTGGCTTAATACCCAAAAATCAGATTCCTTTTTTCCTGTTGTTCTCCTGCCCTTATGCCTGATACGTTCTTGGACACAATGAAGAGGTAAAGGATGCTGCTATCTGAAATAAAGGCTACTCTCATTGAATAGTCTTGCTGACTACTCTTGTAGTCCTGTTCACTCTGGCAACCTGCGCTACCTGGCTGTGCTTGAGCAGCAAGGTTGGACTAAAGGATCTCAGAGGTCACTTCTAGCTTCAACAGTTCTGTGTCTAAGTCGTCGTCTTCTAAGAAACTGCAGATCTACTGCTTCCCGGGGAAACGCCCTAATCAGTAACTGTTTACACGTAGTTTGGTGGCAGGTTTCTGTTTAATTCAACATAGCTCAAATACCTAGGCTTGAAGCCTTTTTTTCTGGCAATTTGAGATATTTTTCAAGAGAATTATGCAAAGAGTCATCTCTTACTTGAATTCTAAACACCTTTCAGTAGGAGACTGATGCCTAGATAGGTTTTGGAATTTCAGTGTGAGAAGTGCTTTCCAAAGTTGTAAAAATTATTTAATGAAGTTCACGTTCTTTATTACTGAAATGTTATCTTTGGTTTTGATTGGGTTTTTGTTTCGTCCCCTCCTCCCCCCCTCCCCGAGTTTTTTTTTATTTGTTTCATGTATTTCTTTTGTTTATTTCTGTCTTTTCTGGAAAACTCTCAGGGTCTCAGAAATACAGTGTAGGCTAAACTCTCACTGTAATTCAGTGTTCCCCTGAATCTTGAAAACTTCAGTGCTTTTTAGAAAAATTGAATTTAATCTGTAGCCTTGGTTGCTGTGCATCCAAGAAAGCAAAATTTGTCTGGTTGGTATAATGGGCAAAAGAGTCTTCAGATTTTAAGAGTTCAGCCAGGAGATGAGAGACTATGGATATGACTTCTCAATCAGTTCTAGTTTTATCCTGGAGTACAACAGTTAACAATTAAATCATCCGTGTTTTGTGAGGAGGGGAAAAGGCACCATTAGACTTTGAATTCCCGCATAGCATGACCTAGCATATCAGTACCAGAAGTAGCTTTGGACATTGAATCCCAATTTTGAAAAGTCACCCAGCTGTTGCCCTGAGATAGGCTCCAAAATCTGAGCAAGAAGCAGAATTTCAAAACAGCCTTCCCTTTGGCATAACTTATTAGCCATTAACCCACTACATCTCCGCATGCTGTCTGTTGTGAATAAAAATCAAGGAGCCTAGATTGTTTCTTTTTTTCTATACCAGTAGCACAAGCATCTCATTAATTATTATGAAATCCAAGCCAGAGCTGGGTAGCTAACTTTTCAGGTGTTGGAGATCTGGGTATCACATAAGTAGTTCTTTTTTGGATGCAATCCTTTTAGCTTAGATTCTTTATGCATTTGTTAGTATCATATAAAAAGTGTTCAGATGGTTCATAGTTCTACTAGGTATAATGCAAAATGGTCAAGAATATAAAGTCACCCTTTCTGCTTTGCTCTATTCAGAGGGCAAAAATTCTGTTCACAAACTGCCAGAGCAGAAGCCGTCTGGTAGGAGAGCCCCACAAGCAGAAAATGTAAGCTAAGAATAGCTGTCTGAGAGAGAATTACCTTCTTGTATGAAAAGGGTTGAGAGATAAACCAAATGTATCGATGAAACATGTAATTAGCAATCTGAGCTAACCATGGCTTATGTGAAGAACTTC
>NW_009605366.1:0-57793 GCF_000690535.1 Cariama cristata | reverse complement strand
TCTATGATTCTATGATTCTATGAAAATATTTGCTTCATCAAGAAACAGTAACCCTTCTGACTGCAAGAGACCTAAAGCCAACCTAAGTCTGGCACACAAGGTTGGCAGCTGAATTTAACTCTTCGCATCTCCCTTGAAAATCTCCTCTGATTTGCACCTCTGCATAGGGCCAAGGAGTGATTCTCAAGTCCGGAGACTACCAAGACAAAGTGTGCTGGCTGCTTACCCCTCTGTCTCCAGACTAGGCCCATCAACATCTAGACAAGTGCATCAATGCTGCCTGGAGCTGCATGAGCTGCTTGGCCTGGAAGTGGTGCCAGGTGGGATCTGGAGACCCCAAGTTTTCCTTTGTTCTGTGCCCTGGGGTGCAACACAGCCACAGTTCTACAAAGTCTGAGCCAGATGACTCTCAGTTTCTGTTTATATTCTTCATCACCAAAAATCACATACCTTAATCCCTCTGTATTCCACAATATAAAAGGAAAAGGGAACCTTAAAAACTTTTAAAAACATTTGCTAGGTCTCTCTACTTTCAATAAACTGTACAAAGAATACTGTAATTCACTTCCCTCCAAGCTTTAAAAATAAAGCAATGAGGTATAATTCACATCTACAGTCTTTACACATGGCCATGAAACCCAATGTGTTTTCATCTCCCATTTAAAAATATGCTGCTGCACAATTCGTTTTCCTAGGTACTTCTAGATGTGATGCTTTCAGAAATCTTTTAAAAATAATTTGTCCTGTAAAACAAAACAAAAAAAAGGGAAAAGAGAGGTCAATATTTCTATTTTCCTTGGCAGCAAAAGTGACAGTAAATTGCAGAGTGCCCTACTTGAGCTCGCTATCCCCACGCTATTGTGAACCCTGGTCGCTGGTGCAATTTCTGAGCTGTGGACGCTCCAGCTGCTACTGAGCTCTGAGTACCGGGTGCACTTCAAATTATTCATCTCTTTTCTCATCTGGATGTTACCCCTTACAGCGCCTTTGCCATTGTTGAGCCTTAAGTCTAGTGCAAGTGAATGTTTCTCTGTGAAGAGCTATTCATTTTTTTCCCAGAGATTGCCTTGACTGCTTGTCCCTCTTTTGTCTGTTTGCTTTCAGTTCTTGACCGAACAAACACATTTACAGGCAAAGATGTCTTTTCTAACAATGAGCATGAAATGAATATCGTTTCAAATTGCTCCAGTAATCACCAGCATTTTCAGGGGAAACTTCAGCCTTAGACTCATTCGGTCAGCGGACAAGAATAATATCATGCCACAGAAAGGCCCTGTGAAGCACCTCGTGTTCCAGAAGGCAAATATTGAATTCCTAGCATTGTATTTGCAGTAAATGGTGTGTGAGCTGAAACATGTTTGATTTATACATTGAAGCTTTGAGCCGTCACCGCTTTAGAGTTTCTTTGCACTGCTTCAGCAAACACAGACGTCTCTGTCTCTCTCTCTTTTTTTGGCGAAATAGACAGTGAGGCAAAGGTCACCCACAGCAGGAGTTCCTGCATCCCTTGGTAGAAAGCATTGTGGCGTCCCTTGTCCATCTCCCACTACCTGGCATGGCTGGAGAGCCTTCTGTCGCAGTAGCCATGGCTGGTACCTGGGGAGCCTTAATGTCCCAGCTCCATCCCAGTTGCCAGTAACCCACCCAGTAAAATGTCTGCAAGGAAGCAATCAGATGTATCACAGCCCAACCACCCAAACATAGTAACATGACTACATTTGGTGGAGCTGGTTTCGAGCCAACACCTCCACATCACCCCATGCTACCAACTTTAACATGGTGGGTCAATGGAGCCCAGAGCAGGACGCTTGTCGTGAGTCACACTGTCACAAAGAGCACACCTATCCACTTATTTGGACAAAATTATATAAATGTGTCCTGTATTTTGATGTTAGAAGATTTTACTTTGTTGACAGTATTTGTTCTGCTGGATGGCATTCAGCAAAATCCCTCCTGGTCCCCTGGAGCACTTAGCGCTTGTCCAATCTATTTTCTTAGGAATCACCAGAGACATCTGCATCTGCAGTAATAATTTCTTGGCAATCAGAAATGCACTCAGGAACCGTTTTTCTTGGTTATGGTGTAGCTTTTTTATTAAGCAATATAGAACTGGTTCATGGGGAAGGGTGATCTCTAATGTTTTAGATGCGTTTTTTTTTGTTTGTTTTGATTTTCTCTAGAAAGTCTCCTAAAAAAGTCTGGGCATATTTGCATTGTAAAATTGTGTTTGTAAAGCTGTTAGGGTCTCCAATGCTCGTGAAGCCCGGGGTCTACCTGGTACTCTGTGAATCTCTGCCTATGTAAGGGAGTGGTGCCCCACACATGTCCCTCAGATCCTTCAGCGTTTCCTGGACGCATTGCTCTCAGCAGCTCCAAAAAGGTTGGAGATCGCAGCTCTACAGTACTCCTAGAGTGTCATGAGAGTATGTTTGTTGATATATAACTCTGTATTACTTGCAATAGGAACAGAATAAGGCACAGGAGCCTCACAGGGGCACAGACATCAGACCTGGCTCCATCAGCACTGGCGCCCAACCAGAAGCCCTGAATTGTACGAAATAAAGTGTGCAAGAACTGACTCTTCTCAGACTGGAGCAGGATTACAAGTCCAGGGGTGCATCCACAGAAGACCTGGCTCTAACAAAAGGCTGTAAGTAACTGTGTGACAGTGTTTTTGTAAGATCAGTTCAGCTGCACATGACCTCCTTGGGTCTGGAAGCAGTCTACTCATCTTTGCACGGTGTTGCTAATAAGCTCTGCTTCCCGAACTGAGCTGTAGATTTACTAGTCATCTGACCAGTAAATCTGGTTTGCTTAAATTTAATCCTGGTTCAGCCTCAGGAAGGCTTTGGATTATCAGATCCATATTCCATTGAACAGTGCTGTCATCTCCCATGGCCATGAAGTACTGATTTTTTCCTTCATAATGACAAATAAGAAAATGAGTGACAGAAAATATTTCCTTTACCTTATCTCTTACAAGGAAAAATCTGACTGAAAATGCTCAGTCTGCATCCTTATATAAAGTAGTGTTTATCAACAGGAATGTTATTTCTCATCAGCTAGACTTCCCCATCATTTCTAAATGCAGCTGCTCTTAAATAAACAAGCCCTGACATCCACGTATGGTTCACGATTCTCCTTCCATTACACACTGTTTATGACTCTTCCATCAGTAATGTTAAAGCAAGACAAAAACATACCTGAAAACCAGTATTTCTGAGTTTTAGGTGTATGCAGCTAAAGTGCTTGGGAGCATAACTGATAAGTAACTGCCTAACACACAGCTGAGCAAGGTATCTATAGTCCTTTAAAGAAATAATGAAAATTTAAAGAGACACTCGTGGCATTGTGGTTTTTGATGTACAGACTACAAATGCCCAAATTAGCTTTCAAATTTTTATCTTTTATAAGGATTTAATTATGCACATTTAAAGGAAGCAGTGAATTAGTTATGTTCTTTGGATTCAAGCTGCACTGCTTGATCACAAGTAACCTCTTGCTACCTGTGCTGTTCTCTGAATAAAGGAACCTGGATGATTAATGTGTTTTGAATCAATTCTGTTGTTAGAGGAAAGTGAGTAGGTCAGGATCTCTGGTTTATTGGCCAGGGTGTCTCTCGAGCATTTGGTATTCGCACTGACCAGTGGAGTACCCAAGAGTTCATCAGGATGAACAGAAACAACAATCAGAGGGAAAATGAGACTACGGAAAAATAAATCAGCAGTGATATTTTTGTAAGCCAGTAGAAACTAGAAGGATTTCCCCATTCTCAGCTGGTTTGCATTTGCTGGTGCTCCCTGGCAAGGTGCAGAGATGCAAGTAACCATGGCAATTAAGGCTAGCTGCAGTTTTGAGAAGAACAAGACAAATTTGAGTAGAAATGGTTTCCCTTCACAACCCATATGGAAAAGATGATTCATCCAGGAGAAAAAAAAGGATCCCAGGGGAAAGAAAGAAAAACCAAAACCACAACAAAACAGTAATGAGCAAGAAGAAATATCAGCCCTTCAGCCATGAGAGCTCTAACTACTGCTCTGAATCCAAACCTCTAACTCTCGTAGGCACCCACAGCTGAGCCAAAAGCCAAGAAGACTACAGCAGGTTAAAGCTTGCATTTTTTCCTGACCTGCTGTCAAGGAGTAGCTGATTAGAGCATATCAAGCTTTTGATGGAACAGTCAAGGGAAATTTTCCCAATTAGCTCATTAGTACAAATCCCATCGGTCTGCCGGTTTTGGCATCATAAACAGAGGCAGAAACGAAGTCTGTGATTCTGCTTGTTTGTTTGAAGTTGCATCTATTTTATAAGTTTCCCTTCTTTTTCACACATAAGTAGTGGTTTAAAGAGCCAAGCGATTGAAAAAAGCATGGAGAAGTGTGACTGCAACACCCCTTTGCAGAGCAACCTGTGCAACGCTGCAGCCATTGTAGTGTTTCCCCTTGATCCTGGGGGCTGTGACTCACCACGTATCTGTCGACTAATGTCACATTTTCCTCTCAAATTAGAGAACCCATTGGACTTAGGCAGCTCACAGACTCTGTGGACAGTCCAGTATTTTAGGGCAGAAATTCTGGCAGCCTACCAGCTTGGTGGGCCCTAATCTTGGGACTACTTTGGTCCTTCAGAGAGTTGTGTCTCTGGATGGATTTGATTAGACTAAGCCCTTCTGGTGAAATCAGTCATAGAAAATTCCTTCTTCATGCTTGCAGCTCAGTTTCCTGGATTTTGCTGTTATGGGAGCTTTCTCTAGCTATGATTATTTCAAGGGGATTTACTGGGAGCCATAGCACTCCCCTCACATCTTCATTAGTATCACTCATTACAGCACAGGTTGCCAGGTCATTTGATGTGAAGAGATTAAGCAATTGTGTCGTCCCATCTCATTTACAGCATGCCTGCACATGAATCCGAACCCTTCCCATCACACACGGTGATGTTAGCAGACTGAGCAATTAAAAGCCAACCTGGTTTCTCTGTATTCATTATACATTGCCCTTCAGCAAAGAGAAGCTTGTTGCATTTCGTGATTGTAGTCAGAAACCAGTCTCCCACCATGCCCCTTTCCATGCTAGAGCAACCACCCTTATCCTCTGCACTTATGGTCTAATGTAATTGGCATTAACAGTGCGTTAACAAATTGCCAAGAGGCATCCAAACACTCTCCATTAACCAGTATGAGGACTTAAGGGTGCATGTACAGAACAGAATTAAAAGGATTTCAAATAAAATTGGTTCTTAGCATGGCAGTCTGATTAAGCAAATACTCGTGTCAGAAGCCACTTCGCCTTGGGGGAAAAGTCGATGAACTGTCCTGGAAACGTCAGAAGAATAGAGATGAGCTGCACCTTGTTGCAGACTCTCTGCACCAGCTGCAGCTGCTTCTCCAGGAGACCAGCTTTCCGCAGGGGAAGATCAGCTCACCGCTCCCAGAAGCATTTTCATCTGCTGAAAATCTGGGCAGAGGAAGCCACGTGGGAGCAGTTTCTCTTGTTCCTTGAATATGCAGAGCCTGGGAAGAATGTCTTCAGTTTAAACATACAAATCAACGGTTGTCTGTTGAAGTTAGCAGCAGGAGTAACATACTAGGTGGCCACAAATATCCTTAGTACAGAGGCAAGAAGACACTCAGGGTGCCCTCTATATTTTTACTTTGTACTAGGACCCTTTATTACCTTGCTTTTGCTAACAAGGGTACCATTTACATTCTTTCCTCTGCAATATTTTTTTCTAGTTGCCATCTTTGTCATAGACACCATGTGTAACCCTAGATGGGTCACTTTACACACTTGTACCACTTCTGTACAGTGAGGATAATAAGGTACAATTTGCTGGATCTGCGACACCCAGACTTACTCTGTGTGTCTCTCTGTGTGCACAGTGTGTGCATGTAAATGCTTAGTAGTAGAGCTCTTTGGTGGGGACTCTGGAGGTGTTACAACGGTTGTATTGTAAATGATACTGATAATCTTGCAGCTGCCATGGCACCATTGTACAGCAGTTGCTGGACTGTCATGCTTTTAAGACCTGTTACTGCAAACAACCATGAGCAAGTCATACTGCTAGTGCATGTTAATGACAGCCAGGGCAGATATGTTTGCAGCATGAGACCATTTTCTATGTGACGTGAGTGCAAGCTCAGTCCAAGTCTCATTTTAAAACTGCTCTCTCAACAGCCCCTTGATGCCTCCCCAAGAAAGAAAACGCGAGCCTCCTCCTGCACAGCAAGCAAGCAAGCTAGCAGGGATTCATGCATCGTAAACAAGACATCTTGAAAAGTCCCCAGAGTATATTAGCTATTTGCAAAACCCTTACACGGTTACAGATGCCTTGTTCTACATTTCCGCATACACGGCCCAGCTGCCGTAGGCGCTCGCGGTGTGCACAGCTGTGCATTTTTGGGCAGCCTCAATAAGATCTGCTGGGTGCTGCACCTCTGAACACGTCAAGTCCTTCTGAACTGGGCCTGGCATCCTTTAATTAAATGCCTGAATTTGTTCCCTTGAGATGCTGACAAGGCTTTCAGGTTCCATGTTTGATCAGAAATCAGAAGCTGTGGTCTGTGAACAGAAGGCATGTGTGCAGGGACAGCCATCTGTCAGACACACTACAGCCAGCCCCTGAACATCTCCTTTTCCAGCAGAGATGCAGAGCATAGGCTAGCGTGTTTCCTAAACTGGCTGACCTTTGGCAACCTTTAAAACCTCCTCGCTAAATGGTTCTCATGGGTTTCTGTGCATTTACAGCACTTGATCTACTGAAGAGGAGCCTTCTGATTACAAAAATGCAATGGATTTTCTCTAGATCACGGTTCAGACATTCAGGTATTGGTTTCCTTTAATTGTTAGCATACTTTCATGTTGTATTGTAGGTCCCAGAAAATATCTAGACTGAGTCGGGAATACAGAGATACTAGAAGCTGGAATTTGCACCAAGTTGTTACTGGAGACACACCTGAATTTCAAAGCTGAAACGGTTCAAGGCTTGAGATTAAGGTGTGTATCGGAAAGGTGAATCTATTTGTGACCATAACATCAAAAAAAATGGGTAAAATTAGTTTTCTGAAGACAATGGATTGCAAATCTTGCTTTTAAGTAGGATCATCTTAGTAGTGGCCAGGCACCAAAGTTTTAACCTGACCAAAACCTACACTGGGAATAGGACTCATCTCATGCTACTCGAGCTGTTTGGATCCTGGCATCTGATCTGAGCTGGTGATCCGGGCTGGCCATCTGTCCATGGTGTCTCTGGAAGGTGACTCAACCACTTCAGATTTGAGTGTAGGATTTTTCTTTTCATGGAAGTGTCCGTCTCTCTCTGTGACTGTTGAGGAAGTTACATCTGCTGCTGCAAGGCTAAGCCTCAAAGTTTCAGTCAATCATCTTTCAGATGGCTACTGTTAGGTGGGATGAATACCAGTTTTACAGATCCCTGATGAAATTTAACCTGCGTCCTAGGATGGATTAAAACCTAGTGCAACCAGACAAAAGACTAATATATTAACCTCTTACAAGGCGTACAGATCATTTTACATTCCTATTAAAATTACTAGGGTATTTCATTATAAAAATTGAAGACAAATACCATACTTATGTCATTATCACAAGCAGTTTCTTATATCCACATTGCATGTTGCCAATTCAGACATAAATTATTACAACATTAGCAGATCAGCCCTGCTACCTGATCTATTCTTCATGTCTGAAAGCCAATACTAGATGATGGAGCATTTGAGAAAGCTCTGGTTTATAAATGTTATGTGATTTCTCATGGCATTAGGAAGAAAGAAGACACAGTGATTTTACTATTTAACCTTTCCTTAATTTCCTTTTTCCTTGGGACATCCAACTAAGCTGGCAAACTGTCAGACAGTGCTACGCAAGCTCACAAAGGCAAAAGCACATGTATATATTTAAGTATGTAAGTGTCCCTACTAATTTAGACAACATTAATTGTACACTCAGAGATGAGGAACAGTCTGGTTCTCCTGTAAGGTTATGAGCTCCTAGAGCTGAAGCACTATTAGTTGTGTCACCAAATAGATAACATTCTTTTTCCATTTTTTGTGTCACTTGAATAGTAGCTCAGGTGACCGAAGACTGATTCATTTATTCTTAAAAATTTTTTTTTCTTATTACTCAGGATTGTGGTAAATACTTCTCCATTTTTGAGGACACGTTCTCATTTTATACTAGACTCGAATGAACGCTGTTGGAAATATGGGGCACATCTTTCCATAGCACAGTTAACTGTCTTGCTTCTGGCTACGAACTTTACAATAATATTTTAATATTATTTTAATCCGAGTTAAGCAGACTTTCCCATAGTGTAAAACGATTTCCCTAATGTGACTTCTCCCTGCCTGTTCTCCCCTGCACAGATGGGATTTCCTTTGTAAATATCTCCTCCTGTGATCTCTGAAAAGGAGGACTGATGTAGTATGAGCAAAGCCCACAGGATCTCCATGAGCATAAAGTCTTCAGCAGAGGCTGGATGATGTCCCATAACGCAAAGGAGATCTTGTTCCCACTTAAGCTGACTGTGGTCTGAAGGTGGAATAACATTCCAAGCAGCATGACCTGTCAGCACTTGCCCTATGTCTTTTGTCCCTAGTCATTCTCCTCCAAAGTCCACCAGTCTTGGTAGACCTCCAAGTAAATCCATCATAGCCATCCCTATGTTGGTACGAGTGACTTTACCATAGTGCTAATAACACCAGGCTGAGAAGCTATGATGGTGGGATCGGGGGAGGATGGGAACAGGAAAGGTCAAAAGGATGTTTTTGAACAGATGAGAAAACACTGCCCACTCTACTTGTGAGCCAAATTTATATTAAATGTAGACTGAGAGAAGCAGGAATCAGTTGTCTGATCTGCACCTTGGACAAACTTCTTATGACCTGAACTTCTCCTTTGCCAGAAGCACGTTCACGTCTAACTGTGCCCCCAAAACCACATGCCCCTCTGCCTGCTGGAAACGCTGCTGAAGGCCAGGACAAGGCAGACTGTGTTCTTGTCATTCAGACCAGTTTTTACAAATGTTTATCTGCTTTGATGTTCGTAGTTGGCGACATTATAACTTTCTCTTATTTTATCTATACTTTCACACAACATCCCAATTGTTTGCCTTCTAAAAACATGGTTTCATTAATTTAATCTTGTGTTGCAGAAAATTTTATGAGATCTTAAAGAAACTTCATACTGTGCATTAATTTCTTTCCACATAATTGTATTTATATTTCAACAAATAGACTTGAAGTACATTATTATTCTAAAATGAGTGCTAATGGGTTTCAGTACTTTCATGCAGCTAATCGTGCATTTATTTCACAGCTTTGATGGCTCACAAAGACTTCCATTTCTTCATTTACATGAAACAACTGTGAAGGATAAATGAAATGGCTGCTTATTTCATCTGCAGATTTTTTCCTGAAAATTTACACAAACAGTCCACTGTTGGTGTACAACAAATAATTCATTTGAAAGATGCAGACCCCTGTCAGGAAGACAGTTCCGTGAATGAAGAATGCAAATCTTCATCCACCCCCTGACCAGGGGAAAAAAAAAAAAAAAGAAAACAAAACAAAACAAAAAAAAAAACCACAAAACAAAAAGACAAAAATATTACTCCTCTTTGCATCATGTCAGCACATAAAAATTAACATGTTTTGCATAGCAGAGTGGACACCAATTTGCTGCAATTTGCTTTCAAGCCAAGTCTCAAAGGACTGTAGAGGGAGGGAGGAATGCAAATGTTCAAGAGAAGGCTGTGCATTACCCATAAGCTGCAGAGATGCTGTGCTTCAAAACTTGCATTAAAGGAATACTGTGCTTAGCCCTGAAGACCATAGAGTAACTGGTTCCTCGTGTACCCCTGAGCACTGGTATCCTATAGAGCAGGCTTGGCAATGGTGACCTTAAATAAACAATTGGCTGTAAAGGCAAAAAAATACCCTCCAAATGAGCAGGTCTTGACTCCATGGCCTATTTTGCCAATGCAAAGGCACCAGATACATGGAGGGAAAGGGAGGCACAGTTTGAACAACGTCCTGGACTAGAAACCTTAATGGCACCTTGGGGACATGCCAGTTGGGACTAACAAGGACAAAAGAGGGATAGATGGAGTTGGGGGGTCTCCACTCCCTACTTGTCCATCCCAGAAACTCCCTGAACATCCATCCTCTGCTTCCTTGCCTCTTTGTTCTGCCGTCGTTATTGACAAGCTTTCAACAGTCTGGAGCTTTCTGGTTTGTGCTTGTTCAGTGCCAAGGTCCAGATGTCCCAATCCCAGGTGAGAAAACCAGCCATGACCAGACAACTGGGCTTTCTCCAAGGGGTACTCACGCCAGCAGATGTGAAGAGGGTGTTCTGTGCAACAACTGAGCTGAACCCAACTGAATCTAGAGACAACAAAAACCAACCAAACCAGCTAGCTCTTGGGTAAGCTCCACAAACTTACTCAACTCTCCAAGGAGCAAAGGAAAATTACTTGTCTGGGAGGCCTTTTTGGTACGAGATGGCTATCTCTTCCTCCTGCCTCAGATGTCAATAACTGGACCATTGAGCCCCGGGCTGGAGGGATGATCACTGAAGCTATCCCTGACTCTGAAGGGGAGTTCCAAGGAGTTTCCTTCTTTGGGCAGGAGAATGGGAGATTGTGCAACACCAACAGCAACAAAATAGCTTCCATTACATTCCTCCAATAATTAACAACATGGTTCTTATTTCCTTGTGCTTATGGACCTCTGACACTGTACCAGGAGACATAGACCTTCCTCTGAAATGCTACAGTAACAGGACTAATGTGCTGCTCTGGAGAGGGAAGGGAGCTCCCAGCCCACAGACTGTTTCCCTTGGACCACCCTTCCTCCTAAATAGCCCCACAAAGGTCAGATTTGGGATATTCCTACAGTTTTCTCAAGCCATAGAATCATCTGGCTTCCATTAAAATGGTCAAGCCTTTAACCTGGTAGTATACTGCTACCTGGATTGAGCTCTCCTTTTCACAGCCAGTTTTCTTCCAAGGAACTGAAATATTTCATACCAGATAATGATTTTTTATTTTTATGGAGGAAAGTGGAGAGAATGAATTAATCCACAACAGCATTGATGAGGGGAAGAAAAGTTAATTGAAAAATGTAATGAAAACACTGAGCTCATTCCACCCTGTGTATGCAATGGAAACATTGATATTGACAAAGAAAAATTAAAATTTGCTACAGAGTTCAAACACACTGTTAATATATGTATGATGATAATGCACAGAATCCTTGGTAAGGAGCCTTAGAGCACACACTATGCTTATGCAAATTTTATGGAAAACTACAATATTAAACACTACACCTTCTACATTTTTTTTAAGCAAACTGAGCATGGTAAACACTTTGGCCCAAGTTCTACTAAAATTTACGTCTGTTTTGATGCTATCAGGAGAAATAAAATGTGCTGAAAGCAGAAGCCTACCGGGAAGGAAGAGTTTTTTTCTAGTAGAGGGCAGCTCTCCCACTTCCCACATGATGCACCTTCCCGTGGCCAGCGTGGCTGTGCCAGATGGTGTTTCTCTGTTCACAGCACGATGAACATGGACCCTTAGGCCACTACTCCGTTACACAATCCAGCAGAGCCTCTGGACTGCCATAAAACATTCAAGGGGCCAGATGGGAAGGTGGTAAAGTAATCACTCTTCCTTATCCAACCCCTAGGACATGCTTCTGGCCAGGGTTAAGAAGACTAAAGGACTAGAATTAAAGAAAGAACACTGTGAAAAATGGATCCAGAAGCTCTCTAGGTTTGGGTTGTATGTGCAATTACATGAGCACAGGTGTGTTGTCTTTGGATGCTGGGATCCAGGTTCATTCCATCTCATTAGGCTCCTCACTGAGATGCTGAAGCAGGTGATTTATCTGTCTGGCTTTCTCCCAGGTCTAGGGAGAGAAGCAAGGATGGTTGGAATGACTTTGGCTGAAAAGACTTCTGTCTTCTGTCACTCCATTCGCTATAGCAGTGGCCATAACTCAGGTGACTAAGCCTCTGACATAATGCTTGATGTTAGGTGATACTAACTAGGATCTTCACATATAAGGGGGTTTTGTACTCAGAAATACCCCATCCTCCAGTTGGCACACTGACAGTTTTGTTCCAAATATGCAAAGGTGGTGAATGAACCATCTCAACATCAAGAGAAGTTGGAGGAATAAGCCAAGCCCCACTTTAGACCCAGTATAAAATGCAGGTAGAAGTGTCAGAGGTGATGCAGAGTGGGTCCTGGGATGAAGCACCCGTTGTCCCCGCAGGGAGTGGGAAGGCCACACGTGCACTTTGCTCACTTCATGCTCCTCCATGCAAAACCTCTGGTCAGCAAACGTCTGCCCTCAGTAAACCCCTGGGGGTGTGCTGACATGATAAACCAGATTTCCCACCAAGTTTAGTCCCACAGCAACAGTTTTTCCTTTCTCATTCTAAATTGGCTTTGAAGCAGCCCTTTAATTTTCAATATAAAACATCATCATCATGGCTGTATGACTATGACACACAGGGAGATAAAAGCAATAAGCCTTTCTCCACACAACCTGTCTCATTGACTCCTGTAATGTCTGGGTTGGATATTTTGTAACCCTGCCCAATTAATTTTGTGCTCCGTGGCTTTTTCTGAACACAAAGTCTTAAAAAAGATCTGCTAAGAAATTCATTAACTTTACAATGCAGTTGGACTTACTCCAGCCAAATTATTACATTTCTATAGTGCTAAAAATAAAGAAAAGCACTGTATAATTGAAACAACCCACACACAGAGCAAGATTTCTCTCTGAGAGTCTATGTGGAAACCAAACGTTGGTTAATCTGCACCAAGCAATACAATGTTTCACATGTTAAATATTTAAAATAGATTCCCTGTAGGTAACAGATTGCATGTCACAACTGCACGTTTGACAGGTGACACTATTATACATTTAATGGGTAAATGCAAAATCATAATTTTTAAGCTGTAGCACAACTGCAGCAGTTTGACAGTGCTTGGGCCGGTGATTTGTCTCCAATCTGTCTGTGCCTTTTTCCTATGAGCTACAAAACACAGAAGTGCAGAGCCTCTCTTTACAACATTTCTATTTCTTTTGTCATCTCTGCAAAATCTTCCCTCTCCCTCAAATGCTGTCTCGTGTCAGACGACATGGTTTGCAGTTATGCCCTTTGTGGTAGCCTGTGTGCCTATGGTACCCTTCAAAGCCGGCACCTCAGATGTCTGGTGGTGACACTACAGCAGAATCAGCACCTATTTAATCTCTCTGGCTTAGTTAGTCAAACTATCTTATCAAATCCTAGGATTTTTGGCTCAGATTTCCAAAGGAGTTTAAGGGAGTTAGGATCTCATACCCTATTAAAAAGAAATGCTGTATGAACGCCTGATGCTTCTAACCTTTTTTTTTTTTTTTTTTTAAAAAAAAAATCACAGTCTTTGTGGAAGTGTACCTCTATACCCATTAGGACATTCACTCTGCCACACAGTATATCAGAGATGCCATTTCACTTAAACAGATAATTAGTGTAATGACAGGTTACACTCTATCAAAGGAACTATTGTAAAGACATATAACGTGAAAGAAAAATAATTTTCTCTAGGCTGTTATTCTTTTTGCAAGGTAGGTGGGTGAAAATTGACTAAATCATCCCAATGTATAGATGAAGTGTTCATTTTTGAAGCCAGCCAGTACCACCCAATATGCACCAGAACTATCTGCTTTGCATTTCTGACTTTTCTGCCTCATTACTTCAAGTTTAACTAACAGTAAACCTGTAACTGGTAGGTATTTTTCCTGTCCTAACTGCATTTTCAAAAGACTTTTTTTTTCATCTAGTACTCTGCATTGCTGTTATTTCACTAATCCCTGCATCTTCCTTTATTAACTACTCCCAAATTATATTAAAAATAATTTATAACTCATTTTTATTCATTAAGATTTTCTCTGTTTGAGTCTTCCAAGTTTTGTCACTGTTTCCCCATCTTTTCTTAACCCTAATGGTGTCGAGCACTGAAATCTTTTCCTGGACCGTGGGGAATCTAGTAGCTGAACAATTTCCAGGTTTTGTGAACGTTTCCCACTCCAGGTTTGTATTCTCAGTCAGTTAGGCTGACTGCTGTTACAAGCTCTGGGGAAGCTGCTCTCTAACAGGTCTGAGTACACACCTTGCTGCTCAGTGCCGTATTCCGTTTGCACAAAGCAAACGCAGCAAGACCACAGTTATCTCTTCCCGAGCACATACTTGCTTTCAAGTCAGCTATAAATGTATTTCAACCCCATCAACTCCGTTGGATGTCCAGCCTTAATTTACTCAGCCCAGCACAGAACTGCAGTTATTTTTAAAATACTCATTATGGTCTAGGTGGAATGTAAATGCAAATTGTTCCATGTCAAAGATTTCAAATGCCAGCTCTGTTTTTTTCTCTGATATGTTGTGAGGAGATGCTTAGGAAGTCATTTTTCTGCTATTGTAATAACTAAAGCCTTGCCTAGCATTTTTAGTTATATCTATTAGAGCCTTAATCCCTAAATTTCAAGGTACTGTCATCATGAATGGTCTGCAACTAGAACAGCGATGATGTTTCTGGGCTTCCAACCCAGAAAGCCTTTACTCCTGATATGGGGGAAGCTAATGTGCTATAGAATCTCTCCCTTTCAATAGTCGCTTGGCTCCTTGCTTATCTACAGCATTTGCAGCCCTCTTGCTGAAGGGTCAGTATGGATTTCTAAGGCATTTGTGTAAGTATTTCTCTCTTTCTGCTTACTTTCTGTATTTAGTAAGCCTTGCAGGTCAGGGGATTTATGCTGGGCGGATTACAGATAGTCCAGTATGACTTGTCACCAAATGCATTTCTTATGCTTAAGGTATTTCTTATTTTTCAGTGATGCCCTTCATCAGTGGGAATATCCCACTCCTTCTTCACAAGGAGTCCTCAGAGAGGAGCCTGTTCCCATAGCAGTTTCAGGTGCTTTTCCGAGCTCTTCTGCCTTCAGCTGAGCAACAGCCTTCAGTTGCTTTTTCTGCTCCCTGCAGGACCTTTTGTCTAGTTGGTCCTTCATTATGCTGCTTTCAGTCATCTAACTCAGCACATAACAGCAATTTGGATCATTCACCTTCTGACTTATCCTTGGCGTTCTGCTGATTCTGGTGGTCTGCATTTTGCTGTCCTTATTTCTCAGTGTCACTGGCCTTTAGTGTCTCCCCTGTGAGAGCAGGAGCCGTAGTAAATGATCTGGGGATGTTTTGTGACGTTTTGCAAGGTAGTCTTTTGTTCCTCAAGACTTTGAAACTTAATCTCCAACACAAGTTTGGTTCACTGGCAAATGATTCTTTGTCTCTCCAGGCAAAAATTAGAATATTCCGTATCTGATATAAAGCATAACAGAGAGGACTTACTTTCCATCCAGTGTTACTGAAACAATAACAAAAAAGAAGCATCCAGATTTCCTCTGTGATCATTTCTGGTGCTAGATGTTTGCTGTTCAAACGACCTCTGCTTCACTGGCCTTTCCTTCCTCTTTATTGAAGGTTATCCAAAAAAACATAGAATCATAGAATGGTTTGGTTGGAAGGGACCTTAAAGACCATGTAGTTCCACCCCCCCTGCCATGGGCAGGGACACCTTCCACCAGACCAGGTTGCTCCAAGCCCCATCCAGCCTGGCCTTCAACACTTCTAGGGATGGGGCAGCCACAGCTTCTCTGGGCAACCTCTGCCACTGCCTCACCACCCTCACTGGGAAGAATTTCTTCCTGATATCTCATCTAAATCTTCCCTCTTCCAGCTCACAGCCATTGCCCCTTGTCCTGTCACTCCCTGCCCTTGTCACAAGTCCCTCCCCAGCTTTCTTGTCGGCCCCTTTAGGTACTGGAAGGCTGCTCTGAGGTCTGCCCGGAGCCTTCTCTTCTCCAGGCTGAACAACCCCAACTCTCCCAGCCTGTCCTCATAGCAGAGGTGCTCCAGCCTTTGGGTCATCACAGCTGAAGTTCAATGCAGAAGCCCAGCCACACACCTGGAACAAGTCATTCAAGAATCAAAGCTGCTTTCCAAAAATCAATGATAAGAGACCCAGAGGAACCACTGGTTCAATCATCTCGAAGACCCGGGATCAGCAGTCTGCTCCCAAGAGCAAAACCTGGAAGTGCTTGATCACCATGGAGCTGCTGCCTGGCCCGAAGTCCGCTGTGCAGAGCTCCCCTCCCAGACCTATCCCAGCACCACTCCTAATTTACAGCAATATCTGCCTTTTATGAAATGCCTTTCCTTAAGCCTCATTAAGTTCCTGTTTGTTTTTGAATTTTGCTGCTGTGTTGAAACTAAGTAGGAAGACAAGGGCTGATTTATGTACAGGATAGACACCAAATGAAATATTTGGTCCAAGTGCAGTCACAACAATGAACTTGTTAGAATCAGTATATGAAGGGAAAGTAAAACATTCATTGAGAAGTTGAATACCGCTGAAGAGGGAGATACTGTAGTGAAGAATGAGCCAAAATGATGCAGAATTATATTTCTCTGGACTTCTAGAAACTGCTATGTCTGGATATCAGAAGTGCCATCAGCTGTTTGTCAGCACAGAAGACAGGGCTCTACCTGTCATGGAACCCTGCCAAATCTTAAGGTATTGTACCGGTACATCCTTAACGCATTATCACCATTGCACAACTTGCAAGACTGTGTATATACAGTCCAAGGAGACAATTTCTCACAGTAGCTCCTTATTTTGTGTCAAAGCAAGAGTTACTGCAAAAGAGAAGAAAGCTGCATGTGATATTAGTGTATCTATTAGCATCTGTAAATAAACTACGAAAAGAGTCTGAGAATTGAAAAGTGATCTTGCAACAAATACTTCAATACAAAGAATAATATCCAGATGGTCTGGACTAGAGCAAGTTCCCTCGGCTGTTAGAGGAGGTTGGAATGGAAAAATAAAATTATGATGATGGAGGATAGAAAAGCGCTGTAAGAGGAAAAAAAATGGGAAATTTTGAGGAAAATGCATCTGGGGATTTTGAAAACAGCTCAGGAGGGACAGTTTGTGCTGCAATCCAACAGCCTGGTAGCAGCAGCCAGCCCACCTCTTTGAGCACAAGGGAAACCGTACTCTGCTCTCAGCTGGTTATTGGACTTGCTGTTTCCAAATGACTCAGCTAAACAATGCCTCAGTCAGAGACCTGCCTTCCATATGAAAAGCAGCGTTTGACACAAATATTTTCAGCAAACTTATTTCAATTCATTTGACTACGCCATAATTCTAAGGAGTTCAAAGCTTTTGCAAAGATGAATGAGTCACACAATAAGAAATCTCTACATCATGAAAAAAACCTTTCAAAAATACAAGGAGATATCAAAGAATATGGCCAAATGCCTTTATACAGTCCCGTAGACTCAGGAATCCGCTCCAGAAGAGGTCAGACTCAGAAGGTTTTTATCAGTTCTGGTTCTGCATAAATCTAGTTTAACACCCAGAGCTGTGAATCACTGCAAACTAAACCCAAGTTTGGTGTATGGATGAAGGAGAAAGAAGTGCTACTGAAATTAAAATGCAGAAGATGCTCTAATCTAATGGTAAAAGTCGAAGTAGCCAGTTGTAGTTTGACTGGTACTTGAGCCAGAGTGATGATCCAGGTTATATGGACAGAAACTGGCAGTAAATTTAGGTAAAGTTGTAAAAGCTCAAGTTTTCTCCTATTAATGCAAACTCACCTTTCAATGAAATATGACAGAGCTGAAATGGCAACTGAAGTCATAACAAATTCTTAAGACGATACAGTTTGCGGAGGGAAAAGATAACTCAGGTCTAATCAATGTGAGTGCCATTGCAAGATGGTGTCATGGATGCATCTTCCTGAAACATCATTCTGTCTACCTATGGGAAATTATTCAAACTGATAGGATGCAAAGGCTGATAAGCATCCTGGTACATTAGAAATGGCATGTTCAAACTTCTTACTGAGAGAGAGAGCATTGGCTGCATGAACAGATAGGTAATTGGCTCACTTTTCAGTTGAGAAAGATGCAGTGCTTCCAAGGGTACTGCTTTTTCATTGCATGGTTTGTAAGCTTGGAGCTACACAGTCCAGAGCAGATGGGGTTAGAAAGGGCTTGTCAATAAACCCTCCACTTAACATGCACAATTCTGTGCAGGCATTTATTCCCTCAAATAGGCAAAATACAGTCCCTCCTTCGAAAAACATACATATAGAAGTATGCAATAAGGAATAGGTAGGGGGAAGGGCTAAAATACTTTCAACTATCTATTCTGACAACACAGACAGTATTTTTGCTCCCCCCAGATGGGGCTTGAATACTCATCGCGTGAGACAGAAAAAGAAACTGACTCACTGTCTACTTTTCCCAGAACCTCACTAGAGAAAGGGAAGAGGTTACTCCACTTGTCTGTCCTACTCCTACTGTTTGGTATCCGTTTAAGCCCTGCTTCTCAGCAAATCTTTCTGTTTAGATTGACATTTATCAGCTTTAATGAAGGAAATGTTGGGGGAAAAAGAAAGGAAAATAGTCTAAAAGACATCTTTAGTTCTTTCTCTCCATTTCTCAGCTGTTTTGGCAGTTAAGAAGAAAGCAGAATTTAGGGTTTTGGTCTTTTGTATTTGAAAGTTGCATTCTTTGCTGACCAAAGACATAGCTCACAGTGCTGTTAAAGCAAATACTTTATCTAAGCTATCCATGGGGAGAGACCAGCTACAGACCATTCACTGAAAAAAAATTTAACTCAGAACTCACCAGTAAACCACTAATAGGCAAATAGTCAAAATTCAGCATTTTACGTTGTTGGGGTTTTTTTTCTTGCAAATGGTTTGCCCAGCTCTATTTTAGAATCAGATCTATCAGCAGCTCCCTGGGGTATTTCTGTTTCTTTGGATTTGCGATGGGAAACATCAACATGTGGAGAAAACTTCAATATACTGCTTATTATACACAACCCCCGAGTATAATGAACAAGCAGTTCCTGCAACGCTGGGCTGCTGTTCAGGCAAACAGCCTATAAACTGGCAAGCAATTTGTTGGACTGTCAAAAGACAAAGATGTCAAGCTGATCAAAGCTCCTCTGCTAGGCTTCTAAATATCTGTTATTCTAAGCAATCAGAAAAAATACTGGGAAAGGACATGTAATATGGCAAAAAGACCCCTATAAGCCAGGCTACCCCCAAACTAAAAAAAATTCAAATTAACATACTTGTGAATGTTCTGCTTCTTGCACAGAGTAACAGAGCCAAGCAAAGGGAGACTAAAAATAAACTACCACCAAAGGCCAGTGCGACATAGAATCATTTTATAGCAGTGCACCAAATTATTTAGATAAATATGCTTAATTAATTGTGCCAGACTCGGGGAGAAAACAATAGCTTTGTTGCTTACTTATGATCTGAAAGGCTGTTACTGTGGCAATATTTTATTTTGTAGAAATTTTCAATTGTGTGTGCAGGAGTCGATGCAATAATTACAGTGCAACTTACAAGAATATCACCAGCTGAGTGTCTTTTACACGACTTCTAAGTGCACTGAAATGCAGAAACACTTTATGAAAAACAATTAGCTTTCAAAAGCAGTTTCTGCTTTTACTTATATTGACTTGGAAGCAAAGAAGATTTTGGAGAGTGTTTTGCGTACCGCCATTGGCATCAGGAGTCTGCCCAAACCAAATTGTGGTGTCCAACATACCGCTGCCTTTCAGTTTATTCAAGTGTCCTGTGATCTGATGCTGTTTCCTTACTCTTGTTTAAAAGGGTCAGTGACACAGCATAAGTGGGCATTGAATCAGACCCACAAAGATCATCTCTAATTGTACAAAATGGTTTCAAGATTTAAAAAAATTATCTCAAGAGTCAGGATGCAAAAGAACCAAAGCACAACTGCTGCTGTGCCACAGGTCAACACTGACCTTGCAGACCTGCACGAAAGAGGAGAAGAAAGGCGATGCACACAGAGGCAAGGTGGCTCCACATGGATAAAAGAAAAGCAGAAGAGGTTTGATTGCTTGGTTTTCTGTGTTGTCACAGGCTAAAGCTCTAATAAAAGTCAAGTATTTATGTAAAAGTTGATTTTTAACCCTCTTTTTTAAAGCTTGTTATGTATAGTCTTCTTCTATGAATAGGACTTAAGCGCTACTGAATTGGGGGAAAAAAAAAAGTAGAGACGTAAATGAGAAAGCAGAAAATGGAGACCAGAAGGAGAAATTAGTACCTACCTTGAAACATTCGCAGGACACATTTAAGAGACCCAAAGGGAAAGCAATGCAATGGTTTGGCCATTGAGAGCTTGAGCAGATGCGTACCATCCTCAGGATATCTTGCTTGAAGCGACTTAGGTCATTCAGTTCTGTGATCGCAGCATAGCACTCTTCCTGCCCAGCTTTTTCCTCCACTGGTTGTTATCCTTCCTCTTGTGTAATTACAGAAGTCTCGTAATCATTGGTGCCAAGTAAGGCATCTCGTTAATCATCACCAACAACATGATAGAAAAAAGGATGGAAAGTGCTGTAATCATATTTGTACTGGGACAGTCTGATTTTTGTCTCTCCCTCCCAAAGCACCGGCAACTGCTCCAGTGAGAAACGAAAGCACAAAAATAAGTGGATTTAAGGTGACTTTGACTCCACATAAGCTGAAATTAAAAAAAAGTTCCTGACAGATACAGAAGATATTTCTGGAATAGTTTCCCCTACTAGTGGGAAGGAAGAGCAGACCTAGCCGTCTTCATGTCACACTTGATACGCTGAAGACGGACCACATTCATTAATTCAGGGTTTCCCTTTCAGCCCAGTGATCTCACGACACAACAGAAGGTCAGGACCTAGTACCTTGACCTGGACAGCCAGCGAGGTGAGCACTAGCCTGCACTGCTACGTGCCCACCAAATAGCCCTCAACTAATGCTAAATCCCAGCTAAATTCAGAGGGGTGGAGCAGAACTGCACAGACCTTCTCTTGCCCAGAGAAGAGATGATATAAAAGGAGCAGTGGGTTTTCCTTTCATTAAGAGGTTTCTAGTATGGAATTGCCAAGGCCAATGTGGCAAGAGAAATGGGACCTGGGCAATATTACACTCACTGCAATGCAGTATGCAGCCAGCCAGCAAGTACTTCACTCCCATCATGACCATGGGAGTTCCTCAGTGGCCCTGAGCTTCTTTTCTATCATCCCAGTTGGTAAGTGTTAGCTTAGGATGGTCCTTACTGTATTTTCTGTATGTCAGTCTTAGCATAACACTGAAGCTGGTTCCAGGCTGGCACTGGGCTCTTGACAAGCAAAACAACTTAAAAACCTAGAGGGTATAAAGTTTTCTAACATTAGTTCCCTGAAGAGGGTGTGCCTGTTTTTCTTACTTTCCTTTATCCCACTAAGAGACTGTACCCATGCAGCAATTACATCCAGCAAGTGGGACACTCCAATTTGCTTTGAATTTAGCCTGGGCAGACAGTTATCCAGACTACATCAGTCAAAGTAATGACAGCAAAGGAGATTAAAAAAGAAAGAGTGAGGAGGAGGATGACACTCCAGGAGATGATAATTGAGGAACTATGAGAACGTTCATTGAGTTTGTCAATTTCAGGCTAAAAGGCTTCTGTCCTAGCAGATATTTTATGTCCCACTTAACCTTTCACATCTCACCTCCCCGCCCAGTCCCACATCAACCATTGGGAGTTCCCAAAGTACCCCAACAGAGCTCTATACAACAAGCTATTGCCTACCCTGGTGAGTCATGGCAGGTGAGCAATTGCTGGTGACCTAAGCAGGGGAAATCCACTCTTCTCCAAATGCCCAATCCATCACAAGGCAACTAAGGTCACCTTGACCCAGACCCCAGGCACACTTCTCCTAAGAGGATGGCCTGAGGAGGACCAGTCAAGCACCATCGATTGAGTATAAAATCCCTTGTGAAGCCTGCTGTGGGCAGTTGTGTGGAGGATGTTTCCTACTTGGTCTGAGGTCTTCTTGCTCTGCTGGCCTTAATTATCACGTTTTGATTAGAGGCCTCTCTCTGAGATGTGGGTCCCACATGGTGCGATGACTCTTCATGTGAAGAGTTAGGGGAAGAGGGAACTTAAATTATTTGTGGATTGCTGACTTCTTTTCCTGCTGCTCCTGCCCTGCTCTTGGCCCTACCTGGTCTGATCTTTTGTTACTTTTGCTTTTTTCTTATTTCTTTCTCACCTGCTGCTGATGCCTGGTAACTGTCTTAATCAAATTAATTCCAGCAATATTTGGGGTAGACTTTTCTGTAGCTGCAGGGATTTTCTTTGCTCTTCCATAACCTAGGGAGCCTGCCAGAGTTAGTTTCCACTGCCTCTTAAGCATAACCTTCCTTTTCTATTTTTCTTTTGTATTGCTAAACTGCTCTGTAGCTAGATGTCTTCAGGAGCAGAATATTTCAGATTGTACTGATGAACTCCAAATATATCCAGGCTAGGGTCTGATAAATACAATGATTAACAATTCTAATATATTCTGGAACAGTCAGTTCAGCACACCCACCACACGGCTATATCAACATGTACATCAACAAGTCACCTGGAGGGGTTGGCATTTACGGCAAATCACTCAAGTCTGTACCTCTTGATTTCTCTGCTGCTCTTTCAGTGCTGCAGAAGCACAGAGATTTCAAGGTGACAGGGAGCTCAAGTGATCTGAGCTGTGCATTGACTTTAATTACTAAGCAAACTGAAGAAATTATACAGAGGAATGAATGCTGACTTCTATCTTTATGAGTGCAAAAGAGCCTCAATTAGAGGGGTTAAATCATGTTCTAGTCTGTGGAGGAAAGGAATACTCCTCTACTATTCTTGTACATGCAACCTGGGCCTTCTTCCCAGCTCTTGTTGGGTGTTATTAGGTTGGAGTACTCGCACAGTGAAGTTTCAGGATTAGTACCTCCCCCAGCTGTTGGATTTATACAAAAAAATCTAGGGAGCTGCTGATTTCAAAGGAAGAGATGATTTCTCCTGAAGAAGTGTTGCAAATGAGGAAAATAATTTGAATACAGGCGCAGCATCCTCCACCACAATACGAAGTCTCAACAATTTCTGTACACTGATGACCCCTGATGAAAAATCTCAGCTCCCAGATAAGCCTTAGAAATAAATCTGCATGCAGAAATTATTTAAGGCCTGGTGCAGCACTGCCAGAATTCAGTGGCAAGCAGCCTCAGAAGCATGGTCTGCAAATCAGGCACTCTCTGCTACACTTTTAATCTGTGATACACTGAGTTACTTTATAATCCAGGAGACTTCTTTTAAAGTAAGGAGTAATTTGATTACCCAAGGGACCCTTCTAGCCTTACATTGTTAGCATCCTTTCCATTCAGGGACAATGGACCTTCCAAACAAGCTCCCCTGACCTAGGAGTGGTTCTGATTTGAGCCAGCTTTAACACATAATTGTTAAATTGAGCAGGCAGTTGACTTCCTACATTCAGGGTTGGCTTCCCTACATCAATTATTTTAAAGATCACTGTCTCCAAATTCCGCTTTCTTAGCTACCTCTTTAATACGATTCATCTGCAGAAAAAAAACCCAAGTGTCAGCAAATGGAATCTGGCAAGAAATTAAAGAAATAAACTTAAAATAGTGTCTTGGTGCCTCTATTAAATTTCATTTGACTGAAGTTGTGCATCTGAGAACCCTACTGTTTGTAGCTAAAAGAGAAAAGAATTGATGACATCAACAATTTATCTCATTATGTTACTATAGGATGATAAATAATATTTTCTCCAAGTCCTTCTGAGTTCATCTAAAGTGGTTTTAAAGATTATATACAGTGCATTCGTGCTTAAATTATTCTACTTTCAAAATCTTGGAGAGCTGAGACAGCAGGAGATAATTTGTAGGACAGCTTGAGACACTTTTCTAACAGTTTTAATATTGCTGCAAGTGTCTTCTTGCTTCTTACAAGGCACAGAACCAATGTTGCATTTGAAGCCCTGTTACTGAGCATGCTCATCCTCCTCCCTGAGATGGAGCTTTTTGTGGGAGGGAAAGCTTTCCCTGAAACCTGGGAGGTTTTTGTCATTGCCCTCACTGACAACAGCACCACGAGTACAGGGTCTTCTTGGTTTTCCTTACCAGGCCTGTTCAGCTACTTCTCCTCTTCTTGACCAAATCTAGTTTAGTTGTCTGTTGGAGTTTTGTTTGTTTGCATTCAGCTAGACGTTGGTCTGTGCCCCTTGGTTGGTTTTCCTCAAAAGCTCCAGATATGCCGGCTTTTGCTGCAGGACACAGGTGGGCTCATGCTCTACTCTTGTGTCTGAGATACCGCCATGGCAGGACAGATGAGAGGCTGACTGCTACTCCAGCCTGGACCTTCAAGGGATTCATGGTAAGGATCATTCCCGTGGAACCAGGCTGAGGAAAAACAAGGGTGGATAAAAGGGGGTCCATGCTGAGGGTGTTCCATCTCTTCGTACACTGTTGCTGTTACCCTCATCCAAATGGTGTCAAACTGCAGCAGATTGCATTGCAACTAGAATGAAACGTTGCTTTGATCTCTAGCCTCACAGTGAACCTTAAAACCTCAGACTTTTCTGAAAATTGCCTAGAATCTTAAATCCATCACAGAAATTCCTCCCAGATAGATGTTACATGGTCAATGCATGTAACCTTTCAAATGTGACCAGCCAAATAATCATCTCCAATTATCAGGATTTGTTCATTTAAATTACTAGTTTCAAATGCTCATATTGTCTGGTTGGTTGTGGTTTTTTTTTTTCAGGTCCTTACCTTTGTAAAGCTGAAAGTCTTTGACTGAGGAAGCAACTCACCGAAATTAATCTTAACCTTGTTCCGTTCTTTTCCTCTTTCTTCTGAGTCTTTCAAACTTTACCCTGGGCTGGCAGGATGAGCTGGGCTGCAAAGATGAGCAAGTTTTAGAGAAAGAGGAATATGTTTTAAGGAGTTTATGTCTTTCTCTCTGTTTCTCTCTCTTCCTGTCTCTGCCTGCGGGCCCAAATCTCCTGGTGCCACAGGAGAGATAAACAAACAAACATTTTTGTTCCCTGTGGCTGCAGAGTAGACAACCCTTGGGTGTTGCAGAGCTGAGCCTTTTTGGGGCAGGCAGTTTTCCATGTAATTTGGCAAATGGTGGGAATTTTCTCAGATCAGAGGTGGTTCCCTCTGTATGTAGTGAGATGCCTCAAAGTCAAGTCCTTGTTCCTGTCCTCAAACCTGTCTTTATCTCCTTTCTCCCCACCATTAAGACAGGGAACATCCTCTCATCTCCATCACATGCCAGTTCTTACCTTACTTTGCTGCACTCCAGTCTTCGATGGTGGGAAGAGGGCTTGTTCTTCACTGCAACGTACAGAGTAAACACATTCACAGCAGGAGCGTGGTCTTGCTCTAGAGAGGATGCCGATTCCAGCAGTATCCCCCATGCTTTGAACTGGAATAATTTAGGAATCAGCAATTTCCTAAAACCAGAGAGTTTGGGGGTTTTTTTAAACAGATATACACTATGTTTCTTAACAGTCTGCAGATCATATTTTATTAAATTTGTAACAGTGGCCATTACTCCTTGGTTTCTGGGAATTAATTTCTAAAAATTCTCCAGTGTACTTATTAGATACAACCCGTTAGGTGTCCCTATACCTGAATCCATTCAGACCTTCCTTAGAGCAGAATGGCAAAGAGAAAAGCACACCAGAGGCTGTAACACTTCTACAAGATTACGTGCTAATATAACTATTTCAGTCTTTAAACCTGTGGTTTTTCTCTCTTTAGTCTAAACAATTTGGTATTTCTTAAAACATGAAACAGCCTGGATTTTTAACAATGTGCAGTACAAAGAGCTTTTACATTTTCTTTTCAAGCAAAACTAAAGAGTGGAAGCAGTAGCTTCACATTGCTCAGACACTTTCATTCCTGTTAAAAGGAACTGGCAGTTTGTTTTCCTTAGCAAGCTGCAAAACCTTTTTATCGAGCTTGCACACTAGCGGTGAAAGCCTGGGAGAAAAATCTCAACCTGTTGATGAAAGTGGCTTTCAGTTTTTGATGAAAATGCAAAGGGGAGCATCAAAACAGAGAGTTATACTCTCTGGGAGTGAAAAATGAAGCATTCTTATAAGAAAATTGTGTAAATGGAATGTTCTCTGCCACAAAAGTCTCTGTTTACTAGTGAAAAATGTGAAATACAGTGCTAGAGAAAATTCACAGCCACTCAAAAAAATGTCAGTATTGATGTATTAGTTGAAGAATTACTAGTTTTCTCAGAAATCCAGTCTGTGTAGTTTAGTTTCCATCATTAAGGAGGCATAAATAAACACACGTACAACACTGTGTTGTTTATCAATAAATATATGTATATAATTTATGTGAAGAAAATCAGTTTTGTGTTTTTACTATTAACTCTGAATATATTCACCTTCATTATTGTTCTATTACTGGTTTGCAAACCGCACATTTCTCACTTCCGTAATTTAACTTACTGTGGAGTTAAATGTCTTTAGACTACAATTCTTGTTACAAGTCAAGGTATTTTTCAATAAAATGGAACTCTTTCATTAAGGAGAAAAAATTCCTTTTCACCTGTTGATCATTGGTTTAAGCCATGACTAGTGCCAGTAAGCAAGGACCTCCCTTAAAGTACAATGCTTTTACTTGACTAGTACGGACTCTTTTTTAATCCAGAGAAAATTAGTTACATTAATTAATGCAGAAGCATGGAATATAAATCTGAACAGAAAGTTCTCAAAAAAAATGACCCGCTTTAAATAAAGTGGAAAAAATGAATGGATTTTCCAAAATGTTCTCTTTGGCTTTGATTTGGGACCTGGGACCACCCCCCCAAGCAGAGACTGGTGAAGGACTGTGGCTGTGCAAAAAGTCATAGCTTTGTGATGGGCAAAATTAAATGGATTGCTGGATTGAAATTATCCCATCTGGGAGCTGAAAATGTTTGAAGCCTAACAGGAATATATTACCACCTTAACAAAGATTGTCAGGGCTGTGTAAGAGAAATCTCTGTCTATGAATGTAACTTCAGTCCTCTGAAAGACTGATATCAAGCCTGCATTAGTTGTTTAGTCTCCATTTACAATTAATAGATGGAGATGACATCTACCAGAGTTCAACTCATCTTACTAAGGCAGGCACCCATCTTATTCCATTCATCTGGAAGATTACTTTAATACTGGCTGTCTAACTTGCAAGGTAACTGGGATGAAAGAAGGGCAACTACCTAACTACCTAACTCTAAATTGAGAATGCTTGTCCTTCTAAATAATCTGTTCTAGTATGGGTTTAATAAGTTAAAGGAATCACTAGGACAAATCATGCAAGATGCCAGACAAGATTACGGTAATTTTTGTTTCTTGCCTAAAAAAATATCTGAAACCATAGTCCTGCATTCAGATTCTGTATACACATTCATTGGCAGTATCTGAATTTCTGTTGGTTTCAATAAGAGGCCAAAACGCTGACCAGATCCTACAGGACAGTGAGGCAGAAGGGATCCAAACACAGCCATAAGGTCTTCTCTAGCAGGTTTGCTCTCTTTGTGTGGCCCTGTGATTTCCTCCCCTTGGAGGCAAGGCTTGCAGGCACGGTGGGGTTGAGCACTCCAGGACCTCTGCAGGTTAGGAACTGCTGATAGCATCCTCAAAAAGAGCTGGGTCAGCACTGAATTTATTGACCAATGGGCAATAGCTACCAAAATATCTGAAGAGCATTGGACACATCCATGTCCAATGCAAAACGTGTCAAGAGAAGTCATCATTTGTAAATGAAAATTAGTCATCACATTTGTAAACAAATCCATTCCAAATCTTCTCAGAAGTACCTTTGGCACTGAGACTTGCCTCCACATATCATTTTAAGTTACAAAGGTTTGATCCTTTAACAGTAAGAAACAACAGATCTTCTGCATCTCTGCTGTGGACTGTGTGGGTCATTGAGGTAACTTTTCCTCCCTTCCCCACCCTCTGTGCAATGTCAGTTTTGGGCCATAGTGGGTTGGAAATGCCTGAAGAGAGCCAGCGTGCCAGCAGGGAGTTATTATACAGAGAAGTGTAACTAAAGGGTAAAAGCTGGTGTGGTGACAGGGCTGTAAACCTATCATGACAAGTAGCACATCCAGAAGCGGACGACAGGGGAGATGGATGGGAGGGGAGAAAGCCTGAATTGTGTTGGGTTGTGGCTCCTTAGCTCACTGCCTTCCGCCAGGTGAGTGTATTAATTAATTAGCCACCTATGTGGTCTTCAACACCCCGTATAGGGTACCAAATGTCTTCCTTTTACCTCCAGGAAGGTGGACTGTGTCCTGCTGTACCACTGAGGCCAGCAAAGACCTCAAGTATGATCAGCCACCACTGTTCAGCAAAACTCGGTGAACTTCTGACAACTGTACTGAGTTTGCATGGTAATTCTACAGCCTCCAGACTACCCGACTGACTAGCACAAATTCTTGTGCCTGTTGTTCCTTCTTCTCTTTTCCTCTAGACAAGTCATATCTCTTTACTTTTGCGAAGTGACCTGTGGGTAAAAACTCATCATGCATCAGCTGAACTGTGATAATTTTCTATATGCATCCCATTAGCCTGCAGCAATGCAAGATAAATGTGCTAGTTTAGCCCTCCTTCATGAGCTCACAGCAGAACAGTTAACTGCTGACGAGGCTGTGCACAATATCTCCTGATGGGGAAATACGGCAGCTCTGTGACAGTTTTGTGTAAGGAAATCCCTTAGTGAATGCACGCATCACATTTTGAGGACAGTTTGGTGCACTGTGCTAGTTATGTCACTAAATCTAGGTATAGTTTCAGTTTCTGTATCTGAGACAGGTAGATGTTCAATTATTAAAATTTCAGAACTGTGAGTGCTTGACCACACCAGGTGGATGGCAGCAGAGGCATCAGCTCTGCAGCATTTTGAGCTCAGTATCTGTCAAGATCACAGAGGGGAAACCATATTTTTCAGACTTCTCTGTCACATTGTCAACAGCATTTGTATATGTGTCCAATTTCAAAATCTGCAGCTGAGTCTTTACAGGGAGAGTTTCTTTTTACATTGCCAAGTCTTTCATGCGCAAGCTGTTTTTGTTTAATCTTCAGGCTGACCTTCCAGTCTAAAGCAGTCTTGCATTAACTTTCTGAAGGTTGTATTGCCGAGTCAGTGGATCTTGCAAAGTGTCAGTATATTTTTTTATTGAATTCTAGGCCCTGATTATACTCAGTTTTTTCTGCATGAGATCAACAAGGCAGGTGGAAAATCATCCTCACTGGGCAGCTGATGATTCTCCACAAATGCTACAAACAAGAATGACAGCTGCATATGGATTTTCACCCATCAGTGAGGAGAAGGGTTGTGCGATGTGGGTCAATACAGCTGACTTGGCTCTGTTAAACAAGATTTATTGTCCAAGTGGCCATCTAGGCTTCTCAGCGGTCAGTGGGAAGAGAGGCACCTCCAAGGCACAGCCTGCACCTTAGATGGGAATAGATCTCTCTCCATCTATTACAGAGAGACTAGTTAACCTTTTTGAAGACTTACCTTTGCAGACGCAAATCGAAGTGATATGAAATCTACCTTTTGGGGCTTGGGGTTTTTTTCCCCTCTATCTTACTCTGCACACCCTTTGTGGTGCAACTGCAAAAGTCTGACATGAAGCAGCCCCTCTGGATTGATTTGGGAGTAGACTGAGTACCCAGACTGCTCAAGACAAAGGGAAGGGAACAAAACACTTTTCCTCCCTTTAATCTTCTGTTAAAATGGGAAGGCAGTAGCAAAAATCTTTTGTATCCCAATAGATCCCTTTCTGACTCTGAAATAGGATTCAGCATCTCCCACCTGCATCGACTGCCAAAATAATTGTGGTGTGGATGTCAAAACAAACGCAGATACTTCTAGACGTTCAAGACTCTTCCTACAGAAGGCTTGCCAAGAGTCTCTAATGTGAATAAGAAATACTGCAGCTCAGTCTTGCGTGTGCTGAAGGCTTCTCTAGTCAATTCTGGTCCTCATGGTGCCTATCTATTTCAGCTGGGAATCCCCAGCTGACTGAATGTACTGTGTGTTACGTCATTACATTTTATGCCGTCATATTTACCATTTAATGTGGCTGAACTGCAATGGCTATATCAGCTTGACTTAGTCTGTAAACCATACAAGTGATACGCAACTTTCCTTACTAGATAGTTGTGGCATTCATCACCCACTGTGCCATAAAAGCTTGTTATTCCAGACTAACTGTTCTGTTCTGGGGTTTACTGATATATAGCTGAAGTACCTCTTCAAGAGATCACTCGACCCTTATGTATCATCATGTCCCTCATCTTAACAATCTATATGCCTATACAAATGGAAATGAGAACCTCATTTCCATCTATATAATTTCTAAGGCATATAATGGAAACAAATTTTTGGGAATAATGAGACAGTTTCTCTGGCTCCTGATCTGAATACAAAAAGAAGTAAAGAATTAAGACCTTCATCATTTGGCATGCTCAAGATACACTTTAGAGGACCATGTAACTAAATCACCTTCACTCAGCCTGCATCATGTAGCTGCATCAGTCCACAGCATCTGTATGTTCTCTGAAATGCAGTGGAAGCTTGATTCCTACACCAGCAAAAATCAGATGTGAATCCAGAGCAGACTTGCACTGCCATAGTGAGTGGATGTTCAGGTGTGCATCTTACTCTTACTTCTGCTGGTCTCACACCAGGATAAATCTTTGTTTTCAAAGTCTGGTCCAGCACTTGTAAAGTTATCAGAGAAGAGGAAATAGAATATTTCTCAAAACAAAATTAAATCCAGCATCTGAAAAATAAGATTTTCATCCTTACATTATGCTATACAAGGTATTTCACAAAACTTTTCAGTATTACACATAGTTATTTTATAATCTTTGACACAGCAAGACTCCGATGCTGTTTCCATAAACAGAGCACAGGAAAGCACCATTAATCTCATGTTCCTCCTCTTTTGAGAGAAAGTATAAAGTCACTTTTTGTCTCCACAATTCTGGCAGAGCAGAACTGCAAAGAGAAACCAATCCTAATAATACTTTATAGAGGTAACAGAAGAGGAGGAAAATGGGAAGAAGAGAAAGTAGAGAACAGCAAAGAAAATTATATATGTAGCTTTATCTGGTGAAACCCAGAAGTTGGAGGAATTTTCCAGTCTCTTTTATTAAGCACTTTTTAATTAAAACTACTGCAATAAACCCCACACTGATCAGCAACATGACACTGACCATTGTATCATTGTGGTCCAAATTAAACACTCTAAAAGGTTACCTTCTGACTTTGATTTTGGGATAATGAGGGAGGGATGACCCCTATACAAAGACACATGATGCTCATAAATCTTCCATGGATTCTGGCCCTGTTGTATGAATTTAAGTCATTTAAATTGTTCTGTGTATTTGTTGACCTTAAAAAGGGATTTTGATGCAAATTCTGATCTATTCTTTAGCATGTGAAGGAGTCCAGAGTTGGCCAAATGTTAGAGCAGCTAGACTGTATCTAGGGTGATTTTCATCTAGGCTACCAAATGAGATAATCCTTGGAAACGGGGTTTCTGATCTAAAGCACTTTGGCAGTTTTTGAATTGGTATTAACTGGTCTTGGACCTGGTCCCTGTGGCCTCCAGTGTTTCTGCAGTGCTTTAGGAAAGGAAAATGGAAAAGGTCCAAGATTTGTTCCAACTAAGAAAGAAGTTTAAAAAGCAGATCGTATACATGGAATAAAGCAGGGTTAGACTGATAGAGTTGGAGTTGAGGATAATTACTTGTTCTTTAGGTCTATCACCTCCACAGGTGAGAGGTATCCTTGCCTGATAGCAGAGGATGCAAGGCTTGGATAAGCCATTCTACTTCCCTGAAGCCTTGCCCACACTTTGTGCAGATGCAGCCAGTGGCAGTGGTGGAGCAGAGCAGGACCCCAGTCGGGTTGCACACTCCTCACATCGCTTCCCACTGCTTCTGAAGGACCAAAGTACCAAGGCTATGGGCAAACAGAGAGAGGTACCAAAGACGATCTCCTGAGAGCCTCCCCAGGACAGGTAGTGACCATGGTGGTCTCAATGCTGTTGGGACCACAACAGCTTCAGCATCACGAGAGGTTTCCTGCCTCGGATGCATTAGCAGCAAAGCCTACACGAATTTGCAGCTCATATGGGACAACACTTACTCTCCAGTCCAGGGCACCAGCAACTCCTTCATGGAGAAATGGGAGTGGGGACAGAGCTGAGGACAGCAAGAGACATGTTATTCCGGCTTCAGGACAATGTAAAAAACCAGAAAGTAACCCCAAACTCCCTTGAGAAATATATACCATTTCACCCCTGCCACGTATCGTTTCCCCTGCCCCAACCACGGGAATGTGTTTTGCTTTTTCTGGTGACTTCGCTCTTCCAAGCCAGAGGGTGAGGTTGACCTTTATGTTTGTCATCAGTTTCTATAATGAGCGCACTTTAAGCACATGCATGCGCGAAGAAAATTAAGTGAAGCTTATGCTCCTATGTTTATATTTAGATATCCCAGAGGCACAAAGCAGGTTGCTGATTTTCTGTGAAAATTCTCTTTCCAGACAAATGTATCTACATCTGTTGCAGAGTGAATGATTAAAACCACAATCCTGCAAGCGATAGCTACCCCTGCCTATTTAGCAGGGTTCGCACAAAGCCACAGCTTGTAACAGTGATTGCAGCCCACTTAAGGGAAATAGCCTTTATGCTTTCTATTTGCTTTCTCAATAAGAGAAAGTTTTAAGAAAAAAGGAACGTGGGCAGTGTTCCCTGCGACTTCTTCGTTTGTTATGAAATGTGTGTCTTTAGCTGGCACAGGGAGAGCCAAACCTTGCGAAAAATCTGCCCAAGAGCATAAAAGCAAAGGGTTTCTAGGACTGCTCTTTCAACATGAAAGCAAAAACTTTAATGAAGAGTTTCCTCAGGAAAAGACTCTCCCTTGCAGAGCCTGAGAGCTGGTGGAAAGCTGATTATAGCTCCCCAACTCTGCTTTCTTTAGGTCAAAGTTAGAAGTATCAGACATCGTAAGTTGTTGTTATCACTTTTCTTCTATTATTTCTGCTTACGAACACATGAGGGTTCAGCCACGTCTTAGATTTTAAAAAAAAAACCACAAACCACTTATTCTTTTTTTTTTTTTAGTGGGGATTTGGATATAAGGAGTAGGAGCTAAAAATCCTGTGAGCTAGAATTAATGGAGAATTTGAACATAATGTCCCTTGTCCCATCGATTCAGATGCAGAACTCCCGTGCATATATTAGATTGCAGCCCCGGCCAAGTCTTCAAAGCGAGTTTAACAGCATGTGGGGACAAGTGTGCTTTAGGCTGGCTGGTGTCACAGGGGCAAACCCCATCCTATTATACATTGAGGAAAATCAAATAAATATACAAGCAGTTCAGTGGAAACAAATGTACGGATTTCCACCCATAGAACCATGTAGATTCACACTTGAAATTGCTCACAATGCGATTCATCTCACCTAATTTCACAATCTCAAAGTTAGCACTTCCCCAGATATTCACCTTGGCTGTTCCTTCTGCACCCTCTGTCAGTGGAGAGGGATGGGCACAGCCCCCAGGATGGGATGAATGTCCTTTCAGAGTTACTGTCTCTCTTTTTTGTCTATGGGCACTGTTCTAGCTAGAAAACAACAAAGTCCGTGTGAAATCACTTTGCATGTGAGATGTGCAACCACACAGCTTGGGTGAGCAGCTGAACAACTGGAACGAGAAATGCAGAGATCACATCTGCAAGCAAGTACGGTGCAAGCATCTCACAACAAGGATTCGCAGGACAAATATCATCCCGGCAAGCTCACAAGTTCTGCATCTGGTACTGCTGAGAAAGGGACACACTGTCAGCAAAACTGTTCACGAAAAATAATTTCACCAGGAAATTATAATTAATGCTGGAATAGTTTTTAATGAAATATTTTTCAGCAATACATGTAGATAGCAACGGTATTTTGCCAGTTTGTAACATTTTGTCAAATTTCTCATGCCAGATGAAGTCTGAAAATAGGTCTGCACCGTGAAAGAGAGATGATGTTTTGACAAACTAAATGAAATGTTTCAATTTTTCCACTTTTCTAGTGGTTTTGTTTTGAAACTGTCTTTCCATTTGTGTGATAAAAACATTAAAATTTGCTCTCAGTTGGAAAGAAGCATTAGTCTGGATTCAGATAAACCAGATAATTAAATATATAATTTAGAATTATTTTAAAGAGGGATTTTAATTCAATAATTTAAAAAGTTTTTATTCAGTCTCGTACATTTAAAATAATAAACAGTGAAACAGCCAAACAAATGAGAAAATCCATTTTTTTCATAATTCTTCCACTGAATAACAGCACACCTTGCAGTTTTAGTTAAGTGGTTTTCATGCACTATTTTGGTTTCATGTTTTTCCAATAAATATTTGTAGTGGCGACTGCACACTGTGTACACAAATCGTAACTACTTCCAACAGCAATAGATACCTGATTATGATTCATGTGCCATATGTTTCAAGGAAACATAAGGGAAAAAAATCATTAAAACACATTTGTCTTTGATTATTGTTTCTACTTGAAGCAGTGACATAATTGTGATTTCTGACAATACAGTGTGAAAAGAGGAATTGTGATTCTCATGCACACAAATCATCAAAGGAGGACAAAATATCACCTTCACTTCTTCCGTACATACAAGTGTAATGTCATCTTTTCTTTTCCTTCCTTATGGGATTCTAGATTTCCCGAATGGTGCATTACAATTCTCCTCGCCACAGCAGAGAAACAGCAAAAGGAACCGTGATTTCAAATTTCTGATTTCTCTTTTTGTTTTCCCAGTATTTGACAACTGAGAAGTGCTGACAACTTACCAGCATTGCCTGCTTTTACACACTCACTTGAAGTCTCAAGGGGTTGAGGCTTTTCATTATCTCTAAGTGGGTCTTCATCTGAAATTCCAAACTAACCAAAACCAAAGCCTTAAAAAGTTAATGTGTATAGTTGTACAGTTACTTCAATTTTTATTTTTCTTGCTTCCAGTATGTCTTGACAGAAGAAAGATGATCCGATGCAAATGAAGATTACCAGCCATTTCCATTTAGGTAAAAAATGGTATTCTTTTATAGAAGAGGGAAAAAAAATATTTAAAATCAATCAGTCAAAAAAGAAATCTGATCTTTTTTTAAAAAGATGTCTAAGTCAGTGAGAAAACAAGAGACTTTGGGAATCAACCACTTCCCAGTGCCCGTTTTCACAAGAATGTCTCTTGTCCTGTTGCCCCTGAAAAAAAGTTAAGAAATCACAAAGTTGTGGCAGAAAAAAAGTCCTTGAAAGATAAGCCCCATTTTTCAGCCGGCACAACTGTCCTCCCTGAACTCCTCCACCACAACGTAACACAGTTTGGTTGATGATAAAGGAGCTCAAAGAAATAGTTAAATATTGCACAGTGATCACAAAGACTTCCAAGTTAATTTTTTCTAGCAGTTAAAAAAAAAAAGAATGTGTGGGATTCCCTTTGCTTTTTGGTATGCCATAGTAAAAACACCTTGTCCCTGAAAAGCTCGCAGCTGGTTTTTGTTACTGCTGCTCGTGCAATGCACCCCGGTGTTCATTGCATCTACTCCATCACCTTCCCACCCACCCAGCTTATGCCAAGGCCAGGAAAACTCTCAAGCGATGCACAGGATAGTCTATCAGAAATCAATTCCGTGGTCTAGGAGTAATTTATCATTGTATGTCATATATCAGTTCATGTTGGTTATTGAATTAAAATGAAACTAGTATGGTCTTAAGCAAGACTGAACAAACAAGAACATTAAGTAGTTAAAGAGATCATCAAAAACTCATTTTCTGTTGTTAAAATTATTGAATTAGGATTATTAAAACTGCTGGCAAAATCCAACCCCTTCATCAGGCTAGATTGTCAGCAGACTCCCAGCACTCATTCAGAAACTGGGAGGCACGCAGCAACTTTAAAAGCGAAATGACAATTGGTTTTATCTATTCCTTCTCATTAAGCCCTTTTGTATTTGCTAACTTAGTACTAATGAGGCACAGTGGTGAAACTCATTGTGCTTTGCTACCTGGAAGTTTTCTATAGCGAAGATGAAAGAGATGCTTATTGGAAATCTTACTGGGTTTTTTTTTTTGTTTAGCAAAAATAAATGAGGGGTTTTTTTTATTTAATGTTATAGTATATGATCATATAACACATATAGTTTTCTGTTTAATTGCTCTGCGTATCCGAAGCTTTGAAGTTAGTTCATGTAAATATCTCTGAGATTTAACAAATACTGCTTTTGATTTCCACCTGAGGCAAAACAAACAATTTTATTCTCTAGTGTGGATGGATCCTGAGTTGTATTTTACGCTAGCAAAACCTCAGAAACAAAAATTCATATCCAGCAGCTCTCTGTAGTGCAGAAATTTAAAAAAGAAAATAGAAACAATCTGTAATTCAGAATTTATTGGCAATTTGCTAGCGCACTTATCTGCAACAACACAAGTAACATGAACAATCAGAGCACAGAGCTGCTGGGTCTGGAGGCCTTAAGAAGAGGATGTTTGAGAATGTGTGAATAAATCAAGGCTATAAAAAGAGCAGCAAAAGCATTAAGCTAAGTAGGACTAGAGGAAAGTTAACTTGGCAAAGGGAGCAAAGTCAGACAACTCCTCTCCTTGCAAGTAAAGCCTCTGGTGCTGGAAGGCTGAAGGGAAAAATCTTGAGCACAGCTGGAGAATAATGGAATTGTATTTTCTTTTTAAAATGAAGCTTCTGTTTTTAAATCATAGTAAATACCTCATCTATAATACTTTGAGAAATTCTTCTGAAATACAGCTGTACTCTAAATTTCCTGGGCGATGGAGCCTAGCCACATTATCCTTTCTAAACAGATGTGGTTTGTAAATATACTTACGATGGCACTTTAACTGCATCTTTGGGTGGCTGTGGAGATAAGGCCAGCTGTGTCTCCTCACAGGTTTAGCTCCCCAAACAGATGTCCCCCCTCATGGGAAAGCAGTGCCGTGCAAATCACCACCTTTGAGAAGGGCCACCATGGAAAAACATTGAGACATTCATCATCTTAATGTTTGCTTTTCCTACCCAAGAGAAAAATTGTACGAGGATCTAAGTACCTGTTACGGGAGGGATCCTTCTCACATCTGCTCTAGGCCGAATCAGGGAAAACCTGACTTTAACCCACCTTGCGGTCATGCAAGGCCAGGTTGGATGGGGCTTGGAGCAACCTGGTCTGGTGGGAGGTGCCCTTGCCCATGGCAGGGGGGTTGGAACGGGACAGTCTTTAAGGTCCCTTCCAACCAAACCATTCTGTGGTGCTATGATAAGTGTAGCACATGACTATTTGAGGAATATCCTAACGCTGAAGGCTGCATTTATTTGTTCGACTGTAGAAGGGCTGACATGCCAAGCTAGACTCAGGTCAACATAACTGAGAAATTGGGCTGCAATTTGCATGAAAGGAGAGTACCAGCACTGAGGAAATCTCAATACCCTCCCTGCTCCTCTGCTAAAACTTTAAACAAAGCTGGAATGACCTCTGCTACAGTTTTCATAAGATTTAAAGAGTGATAAGGCTTTGGGCTGAGTGGTCACACACCAGTCCAGGCTACAGCAGAAATGAAGCTCTTGAAAGATGTTGCACTGGCTTGCACACTGCTTCTCCTGCCTGTTATCAGTGGAGAAGGACGATACGTTGATGTCTCCATACTGCACCTTTACTGCAACCCCGTCCAACTTGCTCTAAATTGCTCACGAGTTCCAGCTGGCAAAGAGTATTTAAGGGTGGTCTAAAATCTGTGTGGCAAGATGAGTGCCTCTTTGAGAAACTGCCTGTGGGTTTTAATTTGGTTTAATCCTGCCTGCTGTGTTTGGCACCATCAGCCACAGAAATGCCTCTGCCTCTTCTCCCTCCACCATCCCATAGGACCTCCACTAACAACGTGTGAGAGGAGCCAGGCAGGTAAAAACCTGTTCTATTTACTGAAATAAGCCTTTAGAAAGGATCAAAGCCAGCAAACAATTAGCGAACCATCATGTAACCACTGTGTACAAGTGTCCTCTGGCAAACCCAGGAATGCTAACACCACCTATTGCCATGAACACCCTGTCACACAGCTGAATTAGCTAAATGAAACAGGTAATTATTATAAACAGGAAATGCCACTTGTCTTCATCTCACTGAATAAACAAAAGTTATTTACTCCATTTTCTTTTCAAATGGTTAATAAAGACGGTACAGAAGTAAAAGTGTCCTGGTAATTTAGCAGATTCCTGGCACTGAATTTCCTCTTGTTGGATTTTATTTAATCATCTCTAATTTTTCTTAGCAAATCTTAACCTGTCCACATTAGAAACTCTTCCTAATTAATTAAAATATAAAATTTCCATCTTATCCTTGAATAATCAAACTGCCACACTCCCCCCACAAGTGTTCACATTGGAGATCAGCAGTGATCTCTGTCCTCCAAATGCTCTTCCATGTCCAGTGACAGGGGAAAGGACACTTAATCATGCTGCTCTCTTAGCCTGAGATCTGTTACAGAGCCTGGCTTCTAAGAGAATCTTCAAAATAGTGCAGAATTATTGTTTTCCCAGATAGAACTCTGGAAAAGTCTTCTACTCTGAAGAGATGGAGCACGAAAAGTAAGCCAAATGTATGAGAGAAGATTTTAAAATACACTGGTTCCGGATGCTCTCCCACACTGAAGTCTTCTTTGAAGATGAGTCCATCCAAACTCCCTTTCAAAACAGCTTCAGCCACTCTTTCATTTGTCTTGATTTCATTCTCAGCTTGACAACTCTTGGCTGTGTGGTGCATCTCAACCTCAACCATGACGAACTCCACCAGCCTCCTCCCTCCTCTGCCCTGGTCTGCAGTGGTGTTTTCAGCTGCACATCGTTTCCTACATCATCTCAGACTTCTTCAGCATCTCAGCAAACAGACAGCATCTGGCCCAATGCAGATTTTCCTGCTGGAACACACAGGAGGGTTTGCAATGCGAGGATCATTTAGTTCCACTGTGATACTGGCAGGATTGACGATGACTAAGCTACAGCTAGCTATATTTTGGCAGAATGAAAAAAAAAAAAAAAAGGAAGAAGAAAAATAAAGAGTAAACAACTGTTCTGGGTCTGGGGAACATTAACCCAGTAGCAAGTGTTGTATTTCTGTGGTTCCCATCCAGAGAGTTGAAGAAGGAAAGTGAAAATGGGGGTTTCAGTCGGGTGTTCACTGTCTGTGTGACTGCATCACTCCTATGACTGCGTATGGAGAGCCAGCGAACGCAAATGCAGACCTTCCCAGTGATTCAGTGGGCTTTGGCTGAGACATCAGAGGTCCAACTACAGAACTTGAAGCTATTCAAATCTGCAAAAAATATCAAAAATGGGTTTTTAAACCTGGGAGTCTGAGCACACAGCAAAGAATGTGCACACAGCAAATGTAACTGTATCCTGATTTTTTTTTTTTAACCATTCAAACTTTGCAATCACCCCAAAATGAATAATTACCTTTGGGTTAGGAATATTTTGAATACAAGCAAAAGACATTTCAAAACAAAGAATCAAGAGGGAACTTGGGCTTATTTGCAAAATGGGTGAACTGGAGAGAAGGAAAGGGCAGAGCTGGTGGCTAATTTATCTGAAAACTGAGCTCAGGGTGGCGTGGAGTCCTGTTGTGCAGAGCCTGGGCTTAGTGACCAGCAGTGCCCTTCTTTTTCTAGCAACCTGACTGCTGGCCTGAGTAGCTCCATAACTTACCTCTCTTCGTTTTTGCTGTTTTAAAGGTGAACACCTATTTTAAGCCCCAGGCTTCTTCAGTAGTCAATGGAGAGAGATGGGCATCTCCTGAAGGCAGCTCATCATGCCTGAAGGTAAATACGTCTAAGACACAAGAGAGAAATAGCCTTGGAGGAAAGGTGAGTGTCCTGCTCAGGTGGGACATCTGATCTTAGGTAGACACACTGGAAGAGATGAATCCTTCCAGTTAAACGTGAATTTGTTTATGTGTCTACTTTTTTGGATAGTCATTTAGCACAGAAATACCAGTGATTCCCTCTGACTTGAGCCGTTTGATATTTCCAAATGACAAAAAACCCTGTGTGCACCGCTCTGCTGCACAATTAACATGGTACGCCTCATCTTTCCTTCTGCATTAATGACCCAAAGCTTAAGAAGGAAAATCCATATTCTGTATAACAAGAAAGTAGAACATTTGATAAACATTTAGCAAGGGAAATGCAGAGTCTGTTTCATAACTATAATACATAGTTTACAATCCTGGCTTCAACTTACACTTGACTTTTATGCCAGCAGTATATGTGGTTGACAGGGAAAGCAGATCCTAAATGTTTGACTGACACATTAAATGTGATGGATCTGTAATGCAGACAACAAGACTAGCAGAAAAGGCCCTGTTATTTGTTTGCTTAAGATCCCTAGGTACTTGGTTTTAAAGCCTGCTCAGAGCCAAGCGACAAGAATCTTTAAAACTGCAAAGCCAAAAAAAGCTCCGACATCTCAGTTAAAATAAACTGCAGAAAATCCCTGATGGCAAAATTATGGAGTACAGCCTAGTGAAAGCAAAGCAAACTCTGGTGGGGACTCCTCTGTCTCCTGGATGTAAGCTTGATGTTTTTTCAGGTAGCAATGCATTGTTCTATTTCTTTAATTTGAGTGTTATCTTTTCTTCTTCCCAGGGATGTTACCTGGCACAAACCCTTGTACAAGTTTTCTTCAGTGACAGAAGTTTGTGGTTTCTTTCTTCTTGGTCCATACATTGAACACCCTTGTTGTTCTGATCTCTGGTCCATTCCTCTCCTCGCTGCCTCCCTTGTATAAGGTTTTGATAGGATTTCTAGCTCTGAGCTTCTCTGAAATTCATATGGTGGGTTTCATTTCATGTAATAGGCATTTGAGTGTCATGGGATTGCTGATTCTTTCAGGACTGATCATCTGTCTGACTCCCAGAGCCCATGTTCTTTCTCCTTGATAAAACCCAGCACTGAACACATTCACAATCTAAAAAGAGGCATTTTTGTGTGCATGTCTCTAATTTACTGGAGGTTTTTCATGGTTACACAGCTGAATGCCCAGAAAAGAAACAGATAGAAATGAGTAAATATGCTCAATTGTTAGCAGTATGAACAACACCACACCAAAGTGATGTTCTGGGTCTCTGCAGCTGCTGCATGTACCTAGCGAGGAAACACGACCTGAATCTTCCTGCACCAGCTGCTCTGCCCCATGGGGAGTTTGCACCTTATAGAGTCACCACCCCCGTGCATTGTTAACATTACATACCCCTGGCAAGCTGTTCTCAATATCCTTATTAGTTGCTCTGTGACTTCACAACAATTAAGGGACCACAGGTGAAAGTGTTAATAAGAAATAATACTAAAAAGATCTGTTATTTGAGCTCCTAGGAAGAAGCCATGAGCTGGAGAGTGGTTTCCTAGCTTCTACTTCTTCAAGTCTGAAAATATGAAAGGTATTTTCAAAACCTTGTTAATGAGTTGTTACGGTTATTGCAATTGTTCCTAACCATAGCAGTTAGAAATTAGATTTTATAAAGAACAGAGAGATCTGTGATAGTTTCCAAGAAGACATATGTAAATCAAAAGAATATGGAAAAAAGATCCAAACAACGAAATGAGGAAGCACCGAGCGGAAGATCCATGGAAGGGTATTTTAGTGTCATTCTGCCAGAGACTCCTGGGCGTTCGTCCCTATCAGGGAGCTTGAGTAGGCATGTTTACTCTACCAGATCCCCGCACAGCTTCCAGCTGACATGCAGACACTGAAAGCTTCAAAATCCAGAAAAGGACACAACAAGAAAACTCACTGGGCAGAAGGTTGGTGGATCTTTCTCTGTTTTCTGCTGTGCCTCATTTTTCTGCCAGCTTAAGGAAACCTGAAACTTAGTCCTGGTGACACAGGGAACACCTGAAGGAGCCATCCTCTGCTCCTCCTATCCCCTGTTGTGCCCTGGGATGCAGGAGCCAAGCTGTGAGCTGTGCTGATGGTGCTCTCCAGCCAGCCAGGCTCCATGAAAGGAGTTTGCAGTTTGGAGAATTTTCTCAAGGAATTACCATTGCAGTCTGGAAAGAGCTTTTCTCTCTGAAAAGTCACCAAGGTGATGGAAAGGTCTGGCTTTTAACAAAGGCAGTGAAGTAATCGCCTTGGCAACTGATACGATGTTGATGTCATCAGTTGGTACAGCATCACGTGTGACAGCTCGAGGAAGTGATGTGCAAATTTCATGTCACCCACCGAGAGGCAGAGGAGACAGCTCTGTGCTGGACTGCAGGATGTCTAGAGCAGAAAGTTTCACCCAGCCGAACAGGCTGTGAAGGAAACTTGTTCCCTCATCTAGGCTGTGATTTTGGAAGGAGCTTGAGCGAATTAGGTGCTCAAACCTACGAGACTTCAAGTGGCATGGCTTTTACAAACAGGGTCTAATCAAATGTGTCTCCAGGTATTTCTCCTTTGTATTGCAATGCTGTGCAGAGCCATCATTGACTCAGGGGAGTTCAATTTGTCTCTATTATGTACGTGTGTGTCTTGCTCACGGACATCCTTCTGAAAAGAGCTGTAAATGACTTTTTATGAAAAACAGGCACTCACATACATATTATTACTTTTTATGTCTAAGAAAAATGAGCCTTTTCATTTAATTCGCTCCAATTTCTCCTTTCAGACCTCCCGATTGCAGACCTGTAGACTGCAATTATTGTATGTTTTCTCTGCTCTCACAAAAGGGTAGAAGTCAGTAACACAAGTGTCGGCAGTGCTGGTGTGGGGTAAGGCAAACCTCTGCTCTCAGCAATCAGAAATATATTGTCAGCTCAGCCATTTCTAGTTTTTTTAGTGACAGCAAGGAGGACACGGATCTGGACCAGCTTTGAACTAGCATCATCATTTATAAAATACAAACACCCCTGCTACTGTAGCCAACATGTAGCACAACCTTGATCTACTTTCTGGCTCTTTACACCTGCCTGCTGACCGAACCATGCTTGATAAGTAAAAGTAATGATCCTTTTCGGCCCTGGTGAGGTTGGTTGGTAGGTTTTTCTGCCCCCGAAACAGCCCTTCATCTGCCCCAGATCAGCGTTGCTTATTTGAGCATGGTGAGTTTGGTTCTGCTGAGACTCTTCCTCTTGCAGCCCTGGAAATGAGTGGTCCAAGGCCATACAGCCACTATTCAGTAACCTACAGGGTAAAGCAGCATTTTTCTCACGTTACTTTGAGGTTTCTCCACAGACAGTGGTGATATACCAGCACTAATTAGTCTTTGAAGCTTCTAGGGTAAATCCAGAAACTCAGCTTTTTACTCCAAGTAAATTTGAAAAAGGTTTATTTCACACTTAAATTTCAGAGATTGACTAGGCTTGCCAAGTCCACAGACCAGAGATATTACAAAGCACTGAGAAAAGGAAGGGAAAAAAAACAATTGTTTAAACTTCATTCTAGTTTTCCATTGTGTTAGTCAGGAAGACCTTGGCAGCTACCCAGATTATCAGAGGTGGGTTTTTTTAGTGTCAAGACAGTAACTTACTAGAGAGAAACTGAACCAAGCAAAGCCAAGAATATTGTCTATGCTTCAAGTCTCAGAGCAGTGAACACCATCCCATCCATTTAATTTGAGAGACTGGATGCTTCTGTGCTGGCAGAGTGCTGCCTGAGCTGCTAGCAATCCTTTTAGACAAGGTAGGCACGGAGAGCGAATGCACTGAAGGTCAAGGTATTATGTGTGTCTTTTAAAACCCTGACTAATAAAAAATTGGGACTTTTGCAACCGGTTTGGCAGGGAGGATGAAAGGCTTTGTGAAAAGCTGCATTGTTATTGACATATCTGCCATGATTTCAGAAGTCCTACCTTCAGTGCAATTTCCCACTTGAATCCTCTGGCCTTCCCTGAAAGGTAGGAGAGGAAGGGATTGAGGAAATCAGGGGAGAGTGGGCAGGTGTGAGAGACTGGGGAGGAGAGAGAGCAAAAGGAAAATAAATTACTGATAAGGTTTTCCAGGAATTCGTACTGCCCCTGTCATGGTACTAACACTCATCAGGTTAGTCAAGAGAAAAAGCATGATGGGAAACTAGCTAAAAGCCTCTATTTCAGAAACGCGGAGTATGAGCAGTTCTGGAGAGGGAAGAGGTGTCCGTACAAGAGTTCACAGGGAGGAGAGAGTGCTGCTCGCTGTGCAAGGCAGCTGCGAGACTGTTCAGATACTGTCATACTGCTGAGAAATATTAGAGATGGCAACACTGGAGGACCTTTGAAGTCCTCAATGTCAGAAGCAACCTTCTGGAGGAGCTTGACTGAAACAAGGGTTTACTGCAGTAGACGTAGCCGCAGGTAGAATGGCTTGGAACAGAATCATTGTTTCATGGGAAATTGATAAAAAAAAGCACTCATCGATTTTCCTCAAGTTTTGTGTTTTTTACAAGAGACCCTATAGGCTAAATCAGCATTTTTTTCCATTTCCATTGTTTGCCTAAACTTTCTCCCTTATTTCCTCTCCATCTTTATTTCATCTTGTTAAAAGGATACAACAGGAAACAAAAAACTGGGAATACGGAAAAAAGAAGGGACAAAGAAGAAAGAAAAGGGTATTTTTTTTTTAATGTGACCGACTTTTGTCTTCATCATGTGAACAGTATTTTCCACATTTCTTAAAGGCCCTTTGCTGTAACAAATAAACAATAATCATCTGGAGCTCTGTGGCCTAATCAGTTCCTAACATAGGCCTGGGCTTTGCTGAGGGGGTTAATTTTGGCAGCAATATATGCAGTCTTCCAGATGAAAGCAGGCAGTGCAGGGAGCTCCCTCAGAATCCCTCCGTGACAATGTGACCCATCTGGAGGACACACAGGGAGAGAAACTTGGGCCCCGCTTTGTAAGAATTGGTTAAGGACCTCTTGCTGGATAAAAGCAGAAAACCCTGCCGTGATCAATTCCAGTAGATAATTTAAGTTAACTAGGCAATTTGGCCAGTATTCAAGCAGGAAGGGATGTAAGCCCTCTGAACCTTTTTTTTGAAGTTATAGATATGTATGAGCATACTGTGAACATCTTTGATAGGCTCCCAGCTTTTGAAAATTTAAGTTTCTGTAATCACACTTCAAAAACTTTTTGGAAATAATAATCCGGTCAAAGTGTCCTTTTATAGTTTCTCATGTCAGGCTGGGTCAGCAGCGTCATGCTGTGGCATGTAGCATGGCATTAAATCAGAAAGTGGTGTATCTTAACTGCAGGGATCAAATATTAACCAGGGGAAAGAAATACATGGTGCTTCACTGTGCTGACCCTTTTATTCCTATATACATATTGATAACTCAGCCTGGCCAGCCTTCTCTCCTGGTCCCCACCACATCATCCCTGATGAGTGCTGGAGCAGGTGAAAGACATGGCCTTTAGAAAGCCAGAATTTTAACACGAAAAATTCAGGATAATTCAGAGAAAGCCTCCCCTGCGTGCTCCTGGCCACACAGCAGAGTATGCTGCTATGGATGAGTGCTTCAACAAGCCCTTACCTTCTCCTTGAAGACAAGGAGCTAATGCAGGCTGGTGGCCAGGAGGGACCGCAGGGACAGACCCCCATGGTGGGCAGGGATCACACTGTTTTAAGGAAGTGAAACCATCCGCATATTCACTAAAGCAACTTTTCATAGCTGATCAGTCAGAATCTCAATAGCTGGGCCTGTTTTATCGATCTCTAAAGAAGTATACCAGTTTTCACCACTCTGGGCTTTCATCATACTTTGTCTCACATTTTCTTTTATTTGCAAATTTAATGTTCTGAAACTGTTCCTAATTTTCTTTATTCCTTCTCCATCTGTCCCTGACTTCATGGTATTGACTTTCTTCTCTCTCCTCTGTAGCATGTCAACTTTTTTCCTTGTGTTTCTGTATTCTAGTAGCTTGTTCCTGATAAAAGCAATGACTTCTCACTGTCTAGAGCAATAACGACTGTGGGTAGCGTTCATATGCTAATGTTTAAGGCCCCCAAAAATATTTGCATGACCCGTTGCCTTGAAGGCTCAGAAAGCAGCTGAGGGGTATGGACCCACAGTGACTCGGACACTGCAGGACCACATGTGTGATGTTGGATCTGTAGTCCTGTCCATCAGTATATCTCCTCATCACTAAGAGGTCTGTTCCATCCACTGGGCAAGATGGTCCCAGCCTGGACCACTTTCCTTTTCTTTTCCAGGGTCTACGCTAAGTATTTTTGGAACACATCTCCAGAAGGAGGGTCTGAACCCACTTTCCTCTAGATTAGTCTGCAGACTTGAGGCAAAGCCACTCACCTGGGACACTCTGGTGTGAGCAGAGGTAGGAAGTAAGACTCCCATTTCCTGGTGGTATTTTTTAACTACTGGGATATTAGAACCTAAAAATGAACAGGAAGAGACCAGAGGGCATTGAGTGTAAAACTATTCAGTCAAGCCAAGCCTTCAGGCAACCTAAGTGGACAATGCTTAATTCACAGCTGCTGGGAGGATGCAGGTATGATGCAGGAACTGGGCTGCTCAGCATTGTGAGGGTGAAGGCACCTCCAGGCTTGCCCAAGACCATGCTGTTGCTGCTCCCGAGGTTAGACAGCAGCAACGGGTGTAATTTTGGGTTGGCATGGTTTCGGTGTGAATAAGGCAAACTTCAGCAATTAAATTCATGCTATATCAAGCATGTTGAACCCAAGGAGTCAGCCTGGAGTAAAGCCAGGGGCAGTCTTAGCTTTCTTGAATCCCCTCTGTATGACTTTTCTCTGCTCACCTCTTAATGCAAAAGCAAAAGGTCTTCTTTACCTTGTTTGCAATGCTGGAAGGGGAGCAATCCTGAGACTTTCAGATCTGGACCAGGACCTCAACAGCATATAATGGAAACACGGAGCTGGGGAAACCCATCGTGGGTCCTTAAATAGCATCCCCATAGGGCTGGGATTGCAGGATTCATCTCTGTCCCATGGGCTGTTCCTTCAGAGAAACAAGATTTCTAATGCTTTCAATTTCTCATTTTCTCCTTCTTCATCCCAGATGACACTAATGTACTAATGCTCAAAGCAGGGAAAATTGTTGATCCCTCCACACACAGAGCCTACAGCTTGGTCACTGCTGTGTGAAAGATGTATTAGACTAATGGAGTTTTCTTGGTTTTTTTTTTATTTCAGACTGGGTAAATCCACAGTAGGGCTGCATCTGATTTCTAATCCATTAGTCTCCTCTTGCCCCTGTTGGAAAATGCCGAGTTATCTTCTCTGTCTCCCATCTCCATTAACTCTCACTTCCAGCTTCAGCCACTTCCAACTTCGCTGTTTTCAGCTGCAACTGTGCTTTGCATCACCACTTGTCCAGATCCTGGTGTGTCTTGTGCCTGCTCCAGATGGAGCAACACCCTGGGGACAGCTACAAAAGGGCTTTGTAGTCAGGACTCCATGATATGGCCATCGGTGAGAGTAGGAACTGGCCTTGGGTACCCTCAGTCCTAGTTTTGCAAGTGCATAAAGTATGGCATCACACAAAACATCACACAAATCTCTGGGGTTGGTTGCAACTCCGTTCATTCAGATCTGGTCCAGAATCTTCCACAGAAGGCTTGCTGTGTCCCAGGCATTTGCCCTTCTGCCTCCAACCTCCGCATGAGAAATTTAAAAATGTTATGTCTTCCATTTGCAAATGCACCTAAATATAAATGAAATAGCAAGTGGACAAATTGGCCATTGCTTTACTCCTGCTTCATACTGCTGTAACCTCTTTGAAATCCAGTGGAGTGGTTCAGAGGTGAGTGCAATTCATATTACGTAGGATCACCTTTAGCAGTAAGGATTAGACTTGCAATCTGCTCTCAGTGTGCTTTTTCCTACCAAGTACTGCCAAGTGCCAATGTCGTCATTGGAGAGGTCACCGAGAGTTCAGCGTTCTCAAGAATCTCATGCTTTGTTTTTTGGCACTAGCAGCACAACAACATCATTTAAATTTAATTCCCTTGAAAAGAAAAAGACAACCGTGCCTCTCAGTACAAGATTTCAGGCACGTTTGTTAGTCAATAATTACTCTTAACCCATCATGGCCCTTGCAAAATAATCTTGTTCCTCACAGATAATGATCTGTTATAGGAATGATTACATTACGCTTTCAATAAGAAAGCTCACAAATTGATTTGTTTTCTATTAACCAATCAAAAACTGTAATGCATCGTAAAGCTTGCCTGCAGGAGGGATAAGAAAGCACTGGGCAATACCCGCTTCCAGCATCTAAAGAATTAGCTGTTACAATTTTAACAGCAAACTGTTACTCAGTTTCTTCCATGAGCAGTTTTCCCATTTAATTGCTATCTACTTGATCTCTTTTGAGGTGATTCCATGTTTCACGATACCCTCTGTGCCCATAGCAGCAAGACACGTCAAAATATGCATTTTCCCTTTGGGTCAGTAGACAACTCACAATATCAAAGAAATACAAGCATAGATCCAGCAGGAAGTAAATAGATACGCATCATTTGGTGGTGTAATTATTTCCTCCCTCCACGGCATGAAAAAGTGCACATATCGGACAGATGCTGGGAGGAGGGGGCTGCTGAGACCAAGGAGGATGCAGCCCTGATCTCTTTGCTCCCTTCTGGGAAGCACCGGGATCTCTGGCTTTTCCTGCAGCTGCAGCCTTTCGTCTTTGGTCTGGGCCCACCATGAGGACAGACACAGGTTTATCGTTGGGACAGCACAAGAACAAGCGAAGGAAGATCTGACTCCCGAGTCGAACGTGTAAAGGGCTGTCTAGCAGGGCAGGACCCTGGTTTCTGAACCCTCCTCTCAGAACTGCTCCTATGCTTTCTGAAAGGCATATGCTTTCTCGTCTGCAACAGCACTAAGAGCAATTTTGGCAAGCTGGCCGCAACAGAGACTGGATGCCCTCTGCTCTTAATAGCTCTAATTCCTAGGATACCATGTCACCTTTTCCTTTCCATTCCCTCTGTTCCTTTCAAGCTTCGACTTACTCTCTCCATGGTGGGTCACTGAGATCATTGCTCTGAAGAGGTAGAGGTCCCTTCCATGGTCAGGAGGGCTGGGTTGTACCCCTTCCAGCAGAGCTGGGATTTGAACTTGGTGCCCACAAACTGGATGAGTCCTCTGCCTGCTCAGCTGCCATGGGAAAAGAGTGTGGTAGTGTGTTACCTCCTGTGATACCTAAGGAAAGCATGACCTGCTGCTCTTTTTTAAAGCAGGCACAGAGACAAAGGCTCAGGAGAAGGTGATAGGCATGAGCTGAGCATCAACCAGATACATGCATTTTCCCATAACCCTGTCAGGATAAACCTAAGCCTTGGCTGGTTCAGGATTTAGCCCACTGGATGCCCTGATAGGTGTCTGACAGAGGCACTTTGCACCCAACACATGCAATTTTCTCTCTTGCACTGAACATGGACCAGAGCTCTGGGTCTGGATTGACTCCAGATCATCCACCTTCCCAGAGCCACAGTTCAGAAACCTGAGTTTCAGGTCGGGAGGCAGAAAAATGTGAGAGAGGGGGTACACAAAGATAAGTGGACTGCTGAAACTAAGGGAAACCCTATAAACAAGTCCTGAAAGGATAAACTATCGCCTGCAGATGGAGTAAGATAACGGAGTAAAGACAATTATTGTTCAAGAATAGAAGGAGAAAGAAGGATTCATTTCCAAAGTGTTCAGGCAGTAACACTCACAGCTCTGGAAGGGTCCTTCTTCATGAATTACAGAAAAGCCAACAGGCTTTTTTTTAAAAAAAAAAAAAAAAAATTGCCTTTTGAAAACTAGCTGGGTTTTGTCTCTTGAAAATTGCCTGGATGTAATTATTTGCATGAAAACCTGGACTGACAAGACTCTAAACACTGCCTTCCATCTATTTAGGGTATGAACCTGATGATGATCAGATCCTACACTTAGAGCATGTCCCACCAAGAGCTGAAGTAGCTAGAACACATAATCAAACTAAATGATCAAATGTGGTATTGTTTAAGAGCAATGCAAGACTTGGATTTATGTGCTTAGATATCTAGTTAAGGTAGAAGACTGGAAGAGACTGATACGGGTGCCAATGAGTAATTAATTCAAATTTGGTTATATGCAAGGTTTTAGAGCAACTTCTTAAAAGTAGTTGAAGACATGATGATGATGGAAAATGAGATAAAATTAAACAGAATTTACAAGGATGCTGGACTAGACTTTTAGGCAAGAAATGCCATAGGTCAAATCCATTTTGTGTTTTTTTTTTTAAAAAAAAAAATTTATGAAGTACTAGATACAAAATTACGCAAAAGAAGATGAGACGTAGGTTAACACTAAGGTAGGAAAGGAAGAGGCTAGAAAAAGGAAATAGGGTTAAAAGAGGAAATATATCTTTATAACACGGCTACTGGAAGAGTTCCTCAGGGAATTTTAGTATTTACATTGATGCACTGGGCTTGTTGTCCTGGGCAACAAGCTGGGCTGGACTTATAAAGAGAGATTTAAACTAGTTTTAGTAGGAGAAGGGGATGGAGTTCTAAGCAGTAGAGAGAAGCCAGGGGTTGCTGAGGCATTAAGAAGTAACAGGGAAACAACCGTGAATTGCTCAAGGGAATTAGGGCAAACTCCTCCAAAAAGGGGATGTGGCTGGTAGCCCAGCTGAAGTGCCTCTACACCAGTATATGCAGCATGGGAAACAAACAGGAGGAGGTGGTAACCGCTGTTCAGGTGGAAAACTATGGCCTGATTGCTATCACAGAAACTTGGTGGGATGAATCACATGCTTGGAGTGCAGTGATCGATGACTATAAAGAATTCAGAAGGGACAGGCAATGAACTACAGGTGGGGGATCCCAAAAATGGGATTGATTACACAGAGCTATCTTTGAAGAACAGCAATGTGCTTAGTCAAGAGCTTGTGGGTGAAAATCTGAGACCAAGCCAACAAAGGAAACCTTGTGGTTGGTGTCTACTGCAGGTGACCTGATCAAGGAGAAGAGGCTGATGAAGGGTTCTTTCTTCAACTGCAGGAAGCATCACGCTCGCAGGCCCTGGTCCTGATAGAGGACTTCAACTACCCAGACAAACGCTGGAAAAGCAGCACAGCAAACTGTGAGTAGTCCAGGAAACTTCTGGAGTATGTTGAGGACAACTTCCTAGTACAGGTGACGGAGAGCCTGACCAGAGGAGAGGCACTACTGGACCTGTTGCTCACTAATGTAGAACAACTTCTCAGAGAGGTCAAGACTGGAGGTAGCCTGGTCTGCAGTGATCATGCCCTGGTTGAATTCTCAATCTTGAGAGGTACAGGATGGGTAAAAAGTAGAGTCAGTACGCTAAATCTCAGAAAGGTTGTTCAGGATGCTAGTGCATGGGATCCCTTGGGAAACTGCCCTCATAGCAAAGGAGCAAATGAGAGCTGGAAGATATTTAAAGATATTTTTCTCAGGGTGGAAGAGCTCTCAATCCCAACATGCAAGAAGTTGGGCAGAGGAGACAGGAGGCCAGCTTGGCTAAGTCAGGACCTCTTAGCCAAACTAAAACACAAACCCCAAAAGCATAGACAGTGGAGGCAAGGATACACATCCTCGGGAGATTACAGAGGTATGACCCAGGAGTGCTGGGAGGGGATCAAGAAAGGCAAGGTACAGCTGGAGCTGAACTTAGGGTTGTTGGAGTTGTTTAACCTGGAGAAGAGAAGGCTCTCGGGAGACCCTATAGCAGCCTTCCAGTACTCAAAGTAGGTTTACAGGAAAGCAGGTGAGGAACTCCAGGGAGTTAGTGGTAAGACAAGGGGTAATGGCTTTAAACTGAAAGAGGGTAGATTTAGATGAGATATTAGGAAGAAATTCTTCACAGTGAGGGTGGTGAGGCAGTGGCAGAGGTTGCCCAGAGAAGCTGTGGATGCCCCATCCCTGGAAGTGTTTAAGGCCAGGTTGGATGGGGCTTGGAGCAACCTGGTCTGGTGGAAAGTGTCCCTGCACATGGCAGGGGGATTGGAACCAGATGGTCTTTAAGGTCCCTTCCAACCCAACAGTTCTATGATCTAAATCAGCTGTGTTCCCATTAGATATGTTGGAGCATAGTCAGCTCTGAGTAAAGCAGGAATATCAAATGGAAGAATTGGATGACCTTAAGGCCTAGAGAAAAATACATCAACACAATGATTGTGCTGACAGAATTAACACATATGAGGAGACAGCAGAACACTGTGCAAGCACAATGCTTAGGGAAGAATATCTGCCCTATCTGGCAGTCATGGAATGGAAACAACATCTAGCCACAAACGTGGTAGGGCTGAAAGGAAAATTCAGTCCTACAACATGTGGAGATAACTAATTCCAGTTGAAGCCTAGTTAAGACCTCATCTCTGTGCAGTTCTGGACAGGCTTGTCGAAGAAAATAAATTGGCACTAGAGCAATTGCCAAGGAGGACTATAAAGGGCATCAGGCACTGGCGATCTCATAAGGGAAGGTGGAGGAAGTTTGGGCTTATTAGGTTTAATAAAGAAAGGCTAAGATGGGATTTCACTGCTTTTTGTAGATGTCTGCAGAAGGACAGAAATGCACCACAAGGGGAGCAGACCAACTTAAACTAAAGGATGATACTGGTGCAAGAATACCTAGGGACACTCATTTCGGCTGGATGTCTGAAGATCTGTACCTATTAATACAGCAATGCTGAGGATTGGGTCCTCGTTAGGAAACAGAAGGAAGATGAACTAAATCGTTTTATGGAAGGGGTAACATGAGAGTGGGGATCAGAATAATGCAGAACTTAGAGGTTCCCATGTTCCGATTTTGGTGTAGAAAGCCCGTTATTGTGGATGCAAAGTCAGGATTCCTTAAGGGCTATAGATGTTGCTATCTTGAATCATTCTTGTTTCACTGAACTTTTGGCTAACATCTCTGTTTATTTACTCCAACCAGACTATAGTAAATACCTCAATAACTAAATCAAGTATTAAATTTTAATAATTTGTGACTATATGAACACTGTATCCTTTCCACATTAACAAGATATTTACTCTATGACTATCTTGAGCTGAATCAACCAGGCTGTTAGGAAACAATACAGGAAGGCACAGTGATACAAATTTTTACAAATGATTAGGTAGGTGTTCATCATTACCAGCTGCAAATCCACAGTAGTGAACATTACTCTTGCTGAAAAATAGGCAATTTCCTGATAAGAAATCATGCTGAATAAATTAATTTTGTTGCCTCTTCCATGAAAGTCTGCAATTTGTGCTACCACAGACACCAAATGGATAGCCTTCTCTTCTTTTCCCATATAGACCTTTGCATTATAGCCTTGGGCATTTCCAAATCCAGCATTTAATCAGGAGATTACCTCTGAGGTGTAAAGATTGCTCTTTAATCTCCAAATCCCAGACAACCGCTGTCTTAAATACAGGGACACGTTATCCCTCTTTAGTACCTAGTCCTTAACCAGACACATTGAGCGTGCACTGGAAACAGTCTCTCTTTACTTCCAACATCTAATTTTAAATTCCAGACTGTCCCCTTAGATGTTCTTACTGAACAAGTTCATTGCTCCAGGAGAACAATATGACCTGGTATAAGCAATCTCCAAACACAACAGCACAGCTTGCTTGCAGAGTATTTAGCTTTTTAAAGCAATGCTTTGAGGGGCAGAGATAAGTATGTAGAAGAGGGCAAGTTATTTAGTTTTATTTCAAGTCTGGAAAACTTGCCGAATAGCAAAGGGTTTAATAAGCACACCTTGGTTAGTTTAACCAAGAAAAGTGGAAGAGATTATTTGACCTGTTTTCTGAGAACCTGACTAAAAGATTTCTTTCAGATGGGATCTTTCCAGGCCACCAGAAAAAGGCATGAGAAGAGGTATGACTAAAAGCAGAAGCTGGGAGAAATCTGGCAGGAAACACAGACTACATTTTTTGAACAATAAAGCAATTAGCTTGTGGCGTAGTTTGCCTGTACAAGGATTGAATTCTCAGCCATGTGAGGTCATTAAACCAAAGGAGGGAGATTACCTGAAAGAGATGTTTCAGCTCGGTCAGAGAACAAGGTGTTTCCTGGAGCACTCCCCTGAGTGCTTGGGAGGAGGTCAGACAGGGTCCTAGCAGTTTCCTCTGTCTTTATGATCTGTAACTCCAAAAAAGATGTATTTAATACATTGTCTAAAAAAAAATTATTGTTCCATTCTGTGAGCAAGATCAGCTCTGGAGTGTTTAAAACAGTGGTCAGGGCACTACAAGGTCTTGTAGGAGAAGATTTGGTTCAGGTGCAGGAAAATCTGAATTTTTCTTTGAATTTTCCAATGACTTGCTGTGTTACACTTGGCCAAACTTCTACTTTCTATTTAATTGGTCTGGTCTTCTGAGACTGGTATTAAAACATCTGTGAATAGTATCACAGCACTCTGAAAAGAGATAGAGTTGGAGGAGAATGTTTTGGTGACAAGATAACCCTGTGCCTGCTGTGAAAGTTTTGTCTTTGTCTTGGATCTTTGTCCCGGTTGCTGGTATCTGAGCTATTCCCTGTCCTAAGCCATGACTTTGCTACAGCCCACCAATGTCTGGCAACTCCTCTCATCACTGGTAAATTATTAAGCTGCGACAACTCATTTGCTGCATTCACATGCCTAAGTCTTGAAGACATTGGCCTCAAAGTAAGAAATTACCTTTTTTTGTTTGCTGTCTTATTTGCTAGACCCTAAATTGCTGCTGGATAGTTCTGGTTACTTTTAATAATGAATAATTTCTTTTCAAGGAAACTCAACATTTGACAATCAAATTTGGACAGTGTTCTTGTGCCACCGTCTCAGAAAATACGTTTCCAGCCCAAGTTCCTATTTCAGACTGAGTCCAGTTTAAGTTCCCCATCCAGTTAGGAATTCTCTTGCTCCATTCTAGTGGACCCCAATAAGAAATGGGAACGCCTGGCTGCCAAGAGCAGGCTTTTTGCAGGATTGATTGCTCCGTGCTGCTTGTACACAGTAAGAGTTGACAGTCCTTCGTCAGCCGCCCCATGGATGCAGTCCATTGGCCTCATAGCAAACGCTGTCCCAGGAAAATGAAGATCACAACTCTTGGCCTATGGTGGGATTCTCAAATACTGTCTCTAACATTGTGTTTGGTAATGCTTAGGGGAAAAAAAAACTCAATCCTATTCCCTGAAGGAAACTCAGTACAGCACCATCTGAGTTATAACACAGCAGCACTATGCCACTTAAATCATGGTTTTAAGAGGCTGCTGATCAACCTCAGAAGCTCATATACCTCCCTTCCTTTGCTCCTGAAGCATCTGAGCTCCTCATAATCTTTGACAGATTTAAGGTAATAGCGTGGCTTGCTGTGAATTGTCTCCATTTTACAGAGAAAAATATGAGTGACAGTGAAACTAAGGGCCTAATTTTTCAGCCATGATAGAGATCACGTAGTCAACCTCCTTGCACAAGGGCTCTTTCAGCTCCTCTCAAACTGTTACAGCTGCTCTTACCCAGACCAATGCCTAGACACCTCCGCAGATGGAGGGAGATGCTCTGTCACAAATGGGTGGTTTAGGGTCACTCCAAAAATCACCTTCAAAGGTATTAGCAAAAATGGTTTTAGTATGAATTTATAAAACGTGCAACTTAACAAAGTTCAATGGCAGGGTTCACTGTATTAGTTACTATGTGGAAGCAATGCACAAAGGTGAATTGAGTTAGAATTCAGCTAGAATGATTTACACAGAGACAAGAGACAGTAAAAAGGGAGGCCCTCCCATTGAGTCACATGATTCAGAATGGACCCTCCTTGTTAAAAAGATAAGGGAGGCCTTCCCATTGAGTCAGATGATTCAGAATGGACCCTCCTTGTCTTCTAAACTCCTTCTCAGAGAGGAGTCTAGGTGCGGCTGGATCCACTCCTAGTCCCAGATTTGATCAACGGTTGACATCTAAAGGATTTGGCAGCACCTATTCATTTAGCAGCGTTTAGTCATTGGCTAATTTAACATTTACGAAATGATTCAATGTGATTTACTATAATCACAACACTGTCCTGAGTTGTTATAGCGTATTTAAGTCAATTGACACACACACACACACAAAAAAAAAAGAGAGAGAGCACTGTCCTGAGTTGTTATAGCGTATTTAAATCAATTGACACACACACGCGCACAAAAAAAGAGAGAAAGATATAGGGATAAATATATAAAGTATACCTGTTAAAAATTCCCCTCAAGTTCAATTGTGTTCAATTGAAGTTCAATTCCCCCCACTTCAAATGTCTTGGCATTTCTCAGTGGGTGAGAGATGAGCCTCAAGGAGTGAAAGGTTTTGGACTAGTCTCTGTCATCAGTTTTTGGCGACAATCCTCTGAACTTTTCAATCTTGAGAGTTCACAAGCTCAGAGACATCCCACTCCAAGGGAGATGCTGGTTGCAGCCCGTTGCGGTCCAGGAGAGCTCAAAGGCTCTCACTTAGCACTGCTGTTCATGGATTCACAAGACAATTGGCTTTAGTCATTCATAAACTCCCATCCTAGCCACAATCCAGGTCGGTAGTTACCGAAATTTCAGTAACAATGGTACCATTCCACTCGATCTACAATTCAGATAAGAAATGTTCCAAGGTTCTCAGGGGATGACAGATTGTTCCCCCTCTCATTCCCCACCTTGGTCAGGCAACAGGAATTGCCGGTACGATCAGTGCTACTCCCACCTTAACCATGAAAGTGTTCCTGGTACAGTCAAGGGACTTTTAACCGTCCAACTCATTACACAAAGACCAAGGCCTAACGGGAATTCCTGAGATCGTTAGGAGGCCCAGAGGAGGGAAGTGAAATGCACCAGCACATACTTCCACCTCCCCAGGCAGCCTATTCCAGTGCTAATCCATTGGATTTTAGAGGCTGAACCCTCTCTCCCTTACTACAATTCATACCCATAATGTCTTGCACTGGATATGGAAAATGGGTATTTCCTCTCTGCAGTAATATTTTGAACATTTAAGCTTTTGTATATCTCCCCTCTGTCTTCTGTTCTCTAAACTAAACAACCCCAGCTCTTTCAATCTTCATGTTTTCTAGATTCCTAGTAATCTTTTTTTTTTCCCTGGACTGTGTCCCACTATTTCACGTCTGTCTTGCTTCCTGAGGCCCGTATCTGGGCAGCTGAGACCTCTCCATAATTGCACAGAGGAAGGGTTTATTACACAGTACTCTTGTATGCATATCCCAGGATGATTTTTTTTTTTTCATAGCAGTCAGGTTTCCTCCTCTGATTCTTTGCAGACTTTTCATCCAGGTGTCCCCAGTTTGTATATAAGCAATTGCTTGTTTCAGACTGTAAAAGATCTCCAATTTGTCCAGATTGTTTGTACTTACAACGAAAGTGTCTCTCAAACCAACTTCCATTCTGACACAGCGTCACTGAGGATGTCAGTTTCATTCCAGTTTCTCCAACATTCATCCTCATTCCAGTTCCTCCACTCTTATTCCAGTTTCTCCAGTATATCTGCAGAAATGCAAATTATCCGACCCATGGTTTCACTTCTCTTTCCTGCCCCTTTCTGAATACAGCAACGCTTTTTGATCTTTCAAAGCCTTTTGGCCTCTCTCCTATGCTCCATGCAGAAGGAAGGTGCTAACGACTGAAAATGTTGATGTTATTCCTAGTGAATCCATGAACATTCTCAGATAAATTTCAGCAGGCTCTCTCCATATTTAAAATGCTTAAGAGCCTGATGATTCATATTGTGTTTTTAGAACTATCTACAGGACAATTTTAAGGGAATTTAGATGCTAAGGTGATCAATTAGAGATGTTTTT